>NC_134487.1:179836967-179841967 GCF_040206685.1 Ascaphus truei | reverse complement strand
TATATACTGCGTGTGTCTGTGTGTGTGTGTATGTGTGTATATATATATATATATATTGTGACAAACGGCTTACTCCGGGGCTCCGCCGTCTGTCCGGGACTGTTAGAACACGGTCTTTTAGGGTAGGTTAAATGATGAGACGTCACGTACTGTTCCTTTAAACAGGCTATGCCTGGTTTATTCAGTCCCAGGCACTGAGACTGCCACAGTTTAAACAGAAAACAAAGCCAAACAAAAAGCTGCTCGTCTGAGCGATAACTTAAACTTAGATGTCCCTGACTCAGAGTTGGAAGTGGCTTGTCCACTTCCACCAACAAAATAAGTACCTTTGCAGTCTTTAGACAAACTAACAGAATGAATGAAGCGATTTGGGAAAGAGGCTTTCTCACCCCTCTGCAGTTCAGCAGCCTTCCAGGCTCTTGGGCGGGGCCCAGAGGAAACAGGAAACAGGTCTTATATACCTGAACTCTAATCAACATGACAGGTGACAGAAAACAGGCAGCAGACAAACTGTGGAATGGAGTGCCTGTACCACGAGGCTGCCCTGTTCAGCTTAGACAGGACAGAAACTGTTCAGTATCCTGGGAGCCCTGTATATGGAGTTTATTACCAACCCCTGGTTTCTGTCACATATCCTCCCCCCCAGCTCAGACCTCGAGGGGTGAGCGACCATGGATATTAGGGAGTGCATCCTTGACAACCCGTCGGCATTGCCATGTTTGTGCCCCGACCTGTGTTCCACAGAAAATTTAAAGGGCTGTAGGCTTAGGAACCACCTGGTCACCCTAGCGTTCTTCTCCCTATTTTGACACATCCAGGTAAGGGGTGCATGATCTGTGACCAATCGGAACTTTCTCCCCAACAGATAATACTTGAGTGTCTCTACAGCCCACTTTATTGCGAGACACTCTTTCTCGACTATGGAGTAATTTTTCTCCTGGGGATTTAGTTTCCTACTTAAATAAAGGATGGGCTGCTCCTCCCCTTGAGACTCCTGGGAGAGTACCGCCCCCAGCCCTACCTCAGATGCGTCGGTTTGGACTACGAACTCTTTGGAGAAGTCAGGTGTGACCAACACTGGTTGGGCACAGAGAGCTTCTTTCAGGCTTCTAAAGGCCTGTTCGGCTTCGGGGGACCACTTTACCATTAGCGATCCTCTTGCTTTTGTGAGGTCGGTTAGTGGGGTTGCCTTAGTTGCAAAATTGGGAATAAACCTCCTATAGTAGCCAATTAACCCCAAAAAGGTCCTTACTTGTTTTTTTGTGACTGGCCTTGGCCAATTTTGTATCGCCTCTACTTTGAGTGTTTGTGGTTTGAGTAACCCTCTACCAATAGAATACCCCAGATACTTGGCCTCCTCCAGACCAATAGTGCATTTAGCGGGGTTAGCAGTTAGTCCAGCAGACCGAACTGCGTCGAGCACAGCTTGGACCTTTGGAAGGTGGGACTGCCAATCTTCACTATGGATTACCACATCATCCAGGTAGGCGGCAGCGTACCGAACATGTGGTTTTAAAATTTTATCCATCATTCTTTGGAATGTGGCGGGAGCTCCATGTAAGCCAAAAGGCAGCACCTTATATTGAAAGAGGCCGTCTGGGGTTGAGAAGGCTGTTTTTTCTTTTGCCCTTTCTGTGAGGGGAACCTGCCAGTACCCTTTTGTTAGGTCTAGGGTTGTGAGATATCGGGCTTTGCCCAGTCTCTCTACAAGTTCATCCACCCTGGGCATAGGATAAGTATCAAATTTTGACACCGCGTTTAGTTTCCGGTAGTCATTACAAAACCTTGTTGTACCGTCTGGCTTTAGGACTAAAACTATAGGGCTGTTCCACCCACTTTGGGATTCCTCAATTACGCCTAGTTTTAGCATTTTTTTAACCTCTAAACTTATAGCCTCTCTCTTGGCCTCTGGGATTCGGTACGGTTTAAGGTTAACTCGGACCCCCGGTTCAGAGACAATGTCATGTTTAATTACGTTAGTTTTACCTGGCTGTGTAGAGAAGATTTCTTTGTTCCTTCTCACTAAACTCTGGACCTCTCGTTTCTGATGCACGGACAGTGTTTCAGCTATGCTAACCTCTGGGTCAGTTTCTTGATTCTCTGACGGACCTGGGGGTACTAGGGTTAACAAGACCTCTCTATCTTTCCAGGGCTTGAGTAGGTTTATATGGTAAATTTGCTCAGGTTTCCTCCTACCTGGCTGCCTTACCCTATAATTTACTTCTCCCACTCTTTCCAAGACCTCATATGGCCCATGCCATTTAGCAAGGAATTTACTCTCCACGGTGGGAACCAGAACTAGTACCCTATCACCTGGAAAAAAAATTCTGACCCTAGCACCCTTATTATACGTATTCCTTTGTGCTTCTTGAGCTTTCTCCATGTGTTCCCTCACTATGGGTAGGACTGCAGCAATGCGGTCCTGCATTTGGGCAACATGCTCTATTACACTTCTGTAAGGGGTAACCTCGTGTTCCCAAGTTTCTTTGGCTATATCCAGTAAGCCCCTTGGATGTCGGCCATACAATAGTTCAAACGGGGAGAAGCCTGTGGATGACTGGGGAACTTCCCTAATGGCAAATAACAGGTATGGTAACAAACAGTCCCAGTTTTTCCCATCCTTATCGACCGCCCGGCGTAACATGCTCTTTAAGGTTTTATTGAACCTTTCCACTAAACCATCTGTTTGTGGATGATAGACTGAGGTTCTGAGATGCTTGATTTTTAGGAGTTTACATAGCTCTTTTGTTACTTGGGACATAAATGGTGTTCCCTGGTCAGATAAGATCTCTTTAGGAATTCCGACCCGGGAAAACAGAAGTACTAACTCTTTTGCTATGTTTTTAGCAGAGGTGCTACGTAGGGGAACTGCCTCCGGATATCGGGTAGCATAATCTAATATTACCAATATATGCTGATGTCCCCTAGCAGACTTTATTAGGGGTCCTACTAGATCCATAGCAATCCGGTCAAATGGTACCTCTATTATGGGAAGGGGTACCAATGGGCTGCGGTATGCTTTGAACGGGGCGGTGATCTGACATTCTGGGCATGAGGAACAATAGTTTGTAATTTCTGCCAGAACCCCAGGCCAATAAAAGCTTCGGAGAACCTTTTCTTTTGTCTTTTCCACCCCTAGGTGTCCCCCCAATGGATGACTATGTGCGAGGTGTAATACTACGTTACGGAATGTCCGTGGTACCAACAATTGTTTAGTTGTAACTGATTTTCTTTTATCAACCCGATATACTAGGTCGTTTTCTACCTCGAAGTAGGGGTAAGCAAGTGACCTATCTGGTTGGCCATGAGTACTATTCTGGTCCCGTATATTTCCCCTTGCTACCGCTAATGTGGGGTCCTCCCACTGGGCCTTCTTAAAACTCCCAGGACTGACCTCTAGGTCAGCGAGGGTCTTATCCTGTACTGGGGTGGTAAGTGCCTGATCAACATCTTGATTTGGGGTATTCCCTACCAAAGTAGTGATGGGGAAGGGAATTTCACAGCACTCCTCCTTTTCCCCCTTCTTATTTGGGCCCTCGTCAACCTCCATTTCTGAAAAAGGGAAAGGATTTGTTTCTTCTAACACTTCGTTATGGTCTGCTATTGAACTCTGGGCGCTATTCTGAGCTGGGGACCACATTTTTAGAAAATGGGGAAAGTCGGTCCCTATTAACACATCATGTGCCAGTTTGGGTACAACACCCACCTTGAAATCTAAAGAACCAAATTCTGTTTCAAAAAAAACATCAACAGTGGAATATTCATGATTATCCCCATGTATACAACAAATTGCCACTCTTTGTGAACTGTTTACCTGTTTCTTCTTAATGGGCAATAGGTATTCGGACACTAGTGTGACCATACTCCCAGAGTCAAGAAGTGCCCGAACCCTCTTACCATTAACCTTTACAAATGCCCACAGATGGTTATTCAAGGGGTCCTCTGGGCTAGGGCCCATACATTGGGACAACAGCGAATAAGGTTCCACGCTGTTGCATTGCATGGGCTCATCATTTAGTGGGCAGATTTTTGCTGTGTGGCCCCTCTCATGACAATTTACACATTTAGGTACATAGTCTGTGTCCCACTTAGAGCCTTTTCCCGGCTCCCCATGTTGGCTATTGCCCTTAGTGTGCGAACCACTGTTGCTGGAGCGGCGTGAAGGTGGTCGCCGCTCTTCAGTGCCCCTTAACCCCGGTACCCTTTTACCGTCTCTGGAAGAGTCCTGGAACCTCGGATAGTGGGGTTGCTCCACGACTGTGGGTTGCGGGTGCTCTTCTGCTGCACTGTACCTTTCTACAAGGGCCACAAGCTCATCCGCATTGTGGGGGTCACTCCGACTGACCCAACGGCGTAAGGCAGAGGGAAGTTTCCTCAAGAACTGGTCCATGACCAACCGTTCCACGATGTGGCTTGCTGAGTTGATCTCGGGTTGTAGCCACTTCCGGGCGAGGTGGATGAGGTCATACATCTGGCTTCGGGTGGCTTTATCCATCGTGAAGGACCATGCGTGAAACCTTTGGGCACGAACAGCCGTGGTTACGCCGAGGCGGGCGAGGATCTTGAACTTCAATTTTGCATAGACGTTAGCATCGGCTGGCTCTAGATCAAAGTAAGCCTTCTGGGGTTCGCCGCTTAGGAAGGGTGCGATTAGACCAGCCCACTCAGCTTCTGGCCATCCCTCTCTCTGTGCCGTGCGTTCAAACGTGAGAAGATAGGCTTCCACATCATCCGAGGGTCCCATCTTCTGAAGGTAGTGGCTTGCCCTGGTCATTTTCGGAACTGGGGCTGCCTCTGCCAGTGGAAGGTTACTGATAGTCCCCCTCAGGATCTCGAGTTCCTGCTGTAAGCCCTGAGCGAACCGCTTTTGCTCCTCTCTCAGCAGGCAGTTTGTCTCTTGCTGGTTTGCATTAGTCTCTTGCTGGGCTATTAACAGCTGTCGCTGGGTTTCACTCGCCTGTTGCTGGGCTTCATTCGCGTCTTTCTGGACAGCGACATTG
>NC_134487.1:179696967-179831967 GCF_040206685.1 Ascaphus truei | reverse complement strand
TATTGCTCTATCTAATTGCTGTGATTTTATTAAAGATTTGGCTCTGTGTGGTGTTATCTAAATATCACTTTGGCAGGGAACTTAATAAGTATCACATGTCGTCCTGTGTATTTTTAAAATGTACTCTATTAGTTTAAAAGGAATAATCCTGCCCAGAATCCCTCTTGACCTAAATACACAATGTAAAAGGTGTCTAATAATAAGTAATGCTCTAAATGTCATTAAACCTTTCTGAATGAAAGTCCATCTGAAAATTCCTTTTTCTTGGGATAGAACAACATGGCAGATAGGATCAGGTGAAGCTTTCATTCCAGCCTGATGATGTCACTGCCCTCACTTGGGAGTGTCCAAGCAGAAGAAAAACACAGCTCACAAATCCTATAGTAAACCGCAACAGGTGCTCAGATAACCCCAGCCTGGTGAGATGCAACAGACTCCAAACAGAATAATAATGGCATTCCAGTGGTCATTGCATGCAAGGTTATACTGTATTTAGAAAATGCTATGGTGCAGAGATTGACTTTTCAGTCCTGTCGTGGACCTTTGTCAAGATACAAATAATATAAACTAGTGCAGTCTATAGACACAGATCTCACAGCAATCAAGAAACAAGATGCACCTCTATGGAGGTGGAAGTAAATGCAGTATCATGTGTATTTGTTGCCAAACGTCCTTGTATAAGTAACATTGCTAAGCATCGGAATCCAAGTGCATACTATGGACCCCAGAGTGTATAGAAATATTGTGAAATGCGGTGATCCTATGGTGACTGTGCAGTAACAGATATATATCATAGACTCAATAAATTATGTGTAAAACAATGGTGATATTATTATTATTAGTGCTGTGCTTACTGCTAATTAATATCCATGTAAATAACAATACACTCTCTAAATTTAATAAAATTAAGAAAAACTGAATATATAAACCGGATGGCCTTGGTGTTAGTAATTATATATATAATATATATATATATATATATATAAATACAACTGTATGCTCATCTGCATGTCTTAGGCAGGTCTGCAACCCCACCTTTCACCATTATCACACAGCACTTAGGGCCTCATGCAGTAAGCCCCGATAAGGCTTTTTCGGCATTTTATAGCCGTTTTTTGCCCTCCTGATTCAGTAAGCCCCGATAAGTGGGAATTATCGGCAACTTTTCTTGCGAAAAAAATTTTTTCGCCACCCGGCTGCCGATAAGCCACTTATCGGGACTTTTTTTTTCCCGCCTGAATTCAGTAAGCCCCGATCAGCTTTTTGGTGCTGATCGGCAGGCCAGATTGGAGATTTTATGGCCAATCCAGCCCGCCAACTAAAGTTGGCAACTTGCTGAAGGAGAAGCATCGGCAAGGGCGACACTTAGGAAAAATCAGCCCTTTTTCCTGCCTGTGATTGATGCCGGGGGTCTCCGGAGCTGATACCCGCACCGGAGCCCCCCGGCATGCATCCGAGGCAGGAAAAAGGCATTTAAAAGCCACTTCATTACCTTAGCGGCTAACCGCTAAGGCAATGAAGGGGTTAACCCACCGTGCCAGCGTTATTGTGGGTAGCGGGGATGGGTGAGGGGGGTATTTGGCCCTGGGTGTGAGTTTAGGACTTGCGGGGGGGTTGCGAGGGCACTTAACCCCTTCACGACCGTAGCAGTTAATACCGCTACGGTCCTGAAGGGGTTAAGGCATCCCGCTACCCACCCGCAAGCCCTAAACTACCACCGTTGGGGCTAATACCCCCACTAGCCACAATATTAAAAAAATACACACCCCAGCCCCACAATAACTACATAAATAAATAATTATATTATATATATATATATATATATATATATACCCAACAACACCTATACCCCCCTAACATACTGTATAGTAATTGGTACAATGACTATTATCCACAAAAGGATAATAGTGCAGTTGTCCATTTACAATACATACACAACAATAAAGACTTTAAATACATATAGCACTCACCCATGTCCCACTGCCACGATGAAGGCCATCCTCATCTTCATCCTGCCCATGCCCCATCCGCTTCTGCAAAACAAACACAAGAATTACAACATCCAAATTAATGTCCCCTAACCCCTTAATCACCATAGCGGTTATTAACCGCTACAGTTATTAAGGGGTTAAGCCACCATCACCCACATACCCTCCCCCACAAAGCCCCCCAACCACCCTCACCCAATACCCACAGGGGAGTCCTACCAAATACCCTTGGGCCTAATACCCCCTCCCCCAGCACATACAGTACAATAATGTGCCAAATAACTATTATCCACATAGGGATAATACATTATTTGGCCATTATTAAACACATTCAATAACGTTAAAATGTAAATAAAATTGTACTAACCTCATCAATAAGAAGTCTCCGTCGCCAGCATCATCCTTGGGGTCCGTTGCCAACATTAGAAATAGCCACAACATTTCAATATCATTAACATAACACTGAACCCCTTAATCACCTTATCGGGTACTAACCTGAAAGGTAATTAAGGGGTGAAGCCATCCTGCAATGCCTACAACAGTTATGCATAACATCTTCAGTGAAATAAAAACCAATTGCCTAACCAAATTCCATTTAATCATTCAATCTGTAGGCTCACATGCCTCATAAAACATTGCATTTACAGTGTATACATGTAGCATAACATGTAAACTGCATGTACACGCTGCAAATCAATGTTAACAATACAATAATGCCACTCAAATCGCCATACATCACAAGAAGTATATTATTTAATACAATAAACTCACCATCAATGAATTACCACACATCAATTACATCCCTAAACAATTAAAATACCATCCATACCAATTACACAATGAACTAAAGCTATCCTAACAGAGAACCACTTCAAAACATAGAAAAAAGTACACCAACAAATACAATATACTAAAGCAAGGCTTTCCATATCCTATTGTACGGCCTGGAAGCCCAAAACTTACATCTGTCTAAAAATAAAATACATTTAGCACACATCAATGCATAGCCACAATGATTAACAATACAGAATTAGAAGCTTTAACAACACTATCATTTCTTACCCTGTATATATATCTGTACACATACATACAGACATACATACAGTGGGAAGAAATGATATGCATTATAAAAAATGAAAACATGAAAAAGCAACACAAAAAACAGTTACATTAAGTACATTTCTTTATTTAACTTACCATTACTTGCCCCCACCGACTCCCGTTGATCAGCTTACTCACGAACCAATCCACGACACCATCCACGACACCATCCAGGAACAAATCCACGACACCATCCAGGAACAAATCCACGACACCATCCAGGAACCAATCCAAGAACAAGTGCAGGAACCAATCCAGGAAGCAAGCCACGAAGAAATCCAAGAAACAATCCACGACACGATCCAGGAACAGGAACCCATAAAAGAAAAGAAAAAAACAAATTAAACATTAAAATAATAAAACATGACAATCAAAGGTTGTACTAGTTTTATTCTTAGTGAATCTGTATTACAATACCTTGTTCCGGGGTCTTCTTGACATCCGGTGCCACGCCCTGGTCTTCAATCTTCAGGAGGAGGTCCGTCCTCCTCGGCATCTGCCTTCAAAATGAGACGACATAGGCTTTTATAGGCCTATGACGTCACATTTGTCGTCATATGGTTCCCACGGCCCTGATTGGGCCGTGAAAACCATGTGTTTTGGCCGATGTAAAAAAATTGATGACGTCACTTAAAGGCAATGCCAGCACAGCCAATCAGAATGGCTTTGCTGCTATTGCCTTTAAGAAAACGTCATGAAATGACACATGGCCGGACTCACATGGTAAGCCAGCCAATCAGAGCGTGGGAACTCCATCCCTACTCTGATTGGTTCAAGTACCATGTGAGTCCGGCCATGTGTCATTTCATGACGTTTTCTTAAAGGCAATAGCAGCAAAGCCATTCTGATTGGCTGTGCTGGCATTGCCTTTAAGTGACGTCATCAATTTTTTTACATCGGCCAAAACACATGGTTTTCACGGCCCAATCAGGGCCGTGGGAACCATATGACGACAAATGTGACGTCATAGGCCTATAAAAGCCTATGTCGTCTCATTTTGAAGGCAGATGCCGAGGAGGACGGACCTCCTCCTGAAGATTGAAGACCAGGGCGTGGCACCGGATGTCAAGAAGACCCCGGAACAAGGTATTGTAATACAGATTCACTAAGAATAAAACTAGTACAACCTTTGATTGTCATGTTTTATTATTTTAATGTTTAATTTGTTTTTTTCTTTTCTTTTATGGGTTCCTGTTCCTGGATCGTGTCGTGGATTGTTTCTTGGATTTCTTCGTGGCTTGCTTCCTGGATTGGTTCCTGCACTTGTTCTTGGATTGGTTCCTGGATGGTGTCGTGGATTTGTTCCTGGATGGTGTCGTGGATTTGTTCCTGGATGGTGTCGTGGATGGTGTCGTGGATTGGTTCGTGAGTAAGCTGATCAACGGGAGTCGGTGGGGGCAAGTAATGGTAAGTTAAATAAAGAAATGTACTTAATGTAACTGTTTTTTGTGTTGCTTTTTCATGTTTTCTTTTTTTATAATGCATATCATTTCTTCCCACTGTATGTATGTCTGTATGTATGTGTACAGATATATATACAGGGTAAGAAATGATAGTGTTGTTAAAGCTTCTAATTCTGTATTGTTAATCATTGTGGCTATGCATTGATGTGTGCTAAATGTATTTTATTTTTAGACAGATGTAAGTTTTGGGCTTCCAGGCCGTACAATAGGATATGGAAAGCCTTGCTTTAGTATATTGTATTTGTTGGTGTACTTTTTTCTATGTTTTGAAGTGGTTCTCTGTTAGGATAGCTTTAGTTCATTGTGTAATTGGTATGGATGGTATTTTAATTGTTTAGGGATGTAATTGATGTGTGGTAATTCATTGATGGTGAGTTTATTGTATTAAATAATATACTTCTTGTGATGTATGGCGATTTGAGTGGCATTATTGTATTGTTAACATTGATTTGCAGCATGTACATGCAGTTTACATGTTATGCTACATGTATACACTGTAAATGCAATGTTTTATGAGGCATGTGAGCCTACAGATTGAATGATTAAATGGAATTTGGTTAGGCAATTGGTTTTTATTTCACTGAAGATGTTATGCATAATGTTGTAGGCATTGCAGGATGGCTTCACCCCTTAATTACCTTTCAGGTTAGTACCCGATAAGGTGATTAAGGGGTTCAGTGTTATGTTAATGATATTGAAATGTTGTGGCTATTTCTAATGTTGGCAACGGACCCCAAGGATGATGCTGGCGACGGAGACTTCTTATTGATGAGGTTAGTACAATTTTATTTACATTTTAACGTTATTGAATGTGTTTAATAATGGCCAAATAATGTATTATCCCTATGTGGATAATAGTTATTTGGCACATTATTGTGCTGTATGTGCTGGGGGAGGGGGTATTAGGCCCAAGGGTATTTGGTAGGACTCCCCTGTGGGTATTGGGTGAGGGTGGTTGGGGGGCTTTGTGGGGGAGGGTATGTGGGTGATGGTGGCTTAACCCCTTAATAACTGTAGCGGTTAATAACCGCTATGGTGATTAAGGGGTTAGGGGACATTAATTTGGATGTTGTAATTCTTGTGTTTGTTTTGCAGAAGCGGATGGGGCATGGGCAGGATGAAGATGAGGATGGCCTTCATCGTGGCAGTGGGACATGGGTGAGTGCTATATGTATTTAAAGTCTTTATTGTTGTGTAAGTATTGTAAATGGACAACTGCACTATTATCCATTTGTGGATAATAGTCATTCTGCCCATTACTATACTGTATGTTGTGTATTGCTGCTATGTTTATTGGGGGCATTTGTCCCCAATAAACATGCTACTATGCGTTAACCCCTTCATTGCCTTAGCGGCTATCCGCTATGGTAATGAAGCAGCATTAATGTATTTTAATAATATTGTGCGGAAGCAGGAGGCCCCCTGAGCTGAAGCGCATTTATTTGTGGCTCAGAGACCCCCTGCCTCCCGAGTTACAGGCCCCGGTTTGGGCCATCGGTTACAGTGTGGACGCCATGTTTATTGCGGGGACGCTATAAACATGGCGGCGACACTGCCACCCGATGACACATACCGGGGCCTGTAACTCGGGAAGCAGGGGGTCCCTGGTCCACAAAGCAATGCGGTTCAGCTCAGGGGACCCCCTGCTCACTGTACAGTATAATTAAAAAGACATTCATGCTGCTTCATTACCGTTGCACATAGCCGCCAAGGTAAGGAACGAGTCTTTATTGATGTGTGTGTGTTTTATTTATACTATACATGTGCAGAGGGTCTCCGGAGCAGAACAGCGTTGGTTTGAGGTCCGGGGACCCCCTGCCCCCCGAGATACAGGCCCCTTTATGGGGTGCCGGTATCCCTCTGGTTTGTTTACAGGCCGCGGTCACGTGATCGGGACCTTTAAACGCCGAGGGATACCGGCACCTCATAAAGGGGCCTGTATCTCGGGGGGCAGGGGGTCCCCGGACCTCAAACCAACGCGGTTCAGCTCCGAAGACCCCCTGCACATGTAGAGTATAAATAAAAGTTGTTTTTAAATACTTTTTTTGGTGCCGAAGTTTGCGCTGAGAGAGCGGCTTGTCTCTCTCAGCTGCAAACATCTATCGGCACCAAAGGCTTATCGGGAGCCTTATCGGGAGCCAGGCTGTATCGCCACAGCTCATCGGCAGCTTTGCTTTCGCAGTGCTTCAGCAGGGATCGGAAGGATTCGGCCCTTACTGAATACTGCGAGGGCAAATCGCCCAAAAAATACATTTTCGCAATTCGTGCCGAAAATTTTGTATCGGGGCTTACTGCATGAGGCCCATACACTGTTTTTTCTAGATCCGACATTTACACACTTACACACACACACACACACACATGTAACAAGGACTAATTGTAGTAAAATGTAATAAATGTAATAAATACATTTGTCAAAAATGAATGTTGTTCTGACTAGGAATTTATTAAATGTATTTTATTTATATATTTTATTTTAAAGCGGGTTGGGGGCGGGGTTGGGGGCGGGTTTAGGGGCGGGGCTAGGGGCGGGACTAGGTGGCGAGTAGATTTTTTGGTTGGGCGAGTAGATTTTTGGGTGATTTGTCGAACACTGTGTATATATATATATATATATATATATATATATATATATATATATAAAATGTAAATAAACTGTATGCTCATTTGGAGTGTGCGCTCATCTTTCTGTTTTTTTTTCACGTGTTTAAGGAATTGGTTATTCCTTGATGAACAGCCTTTCCCTATTGCTCTAATACTAATTCCTACACTCCCATAGCCCTTAGTCCATTCACTCCATTATCACTTAGTTTATAAATCACATTTGTGCACATTTTATATATTGTTTGTTATAATATTTGAGCGCTGGTCTTGTTTGTTTTTATATATATATATATATATATATATTTACACTACGGTCCAACGGTTTATATATTCAGCTTTTTATTCAATTAATAGAATGTATTATTATTTACATACACATTAATTAACAGTTAGCACAGCACTAATAATAGTACTATCTATTTATCAAATATTTTCCCAGGAAGTAGTACATTGAGAGTTACCTCTCATTTTCAAGTATGACCTGGACACAGCTATGAAAACAAAACAAGGTTACATTAAGTGAACAGTGTTATACATTATATTTAAAGACATTTCATGGATAGTTGATGATAATATGTTATAGATGTACAGTATGTAACAGTTACAGACCAGATGAAAATGTGAGACAGCTTTAATCTTGAAAGAACTTAGATTGTTGGTGGTTTTGAGAGTCATAGCACCACAAGTTAACTCAAAGAAACCCATATATCTGCACTCAAAGAAATTAAACAGCTATAATAGCCTGGCATATCAATTGTCCCACCAGGTGGAGTATAATTACTCCTGCCTAACGACACACTAGAGTGAGTAAAAGCTCACAAAACCAAAATAAAGAAACGTTATTAATGTAACCTCGACGACTTAAAATAAATACAAAACAACAATTAAATAAAATCCCCTAGGGGGTGGTTCATGAAAAAACCCAGGCTGGGAAATACCAAATATGTCGTCACCTGTTAGGTAGTACTCTATTAATACACCAGATAATATAGTATAATGTCACTGGTTGGTACTATCAAATAGGATACAGATAGAATAATCAATGGCTAAACATACAGTATGTGACTCACATCAATCCCAGTCAAAAAGACGCAGAGCACAGTGTGTAACAAGAGCTCAATATGAATACATCCTGTATAGGTTTAAGGTGAGTAAACACACTAGATATGATACATAATATAATTGTCATATAACAATCATCAGCTGGATACACATGATATATTAACACAGTAATGCCCAGTGATGCTATTGATGCTTTACACCAGGTCTGCACAACATACGGCCCGCGGGCAGCATGCGGCCCGCCTGGCCTCTCTGTGCGGCCCGCAATGAATCCGGCCGGGCGACAAATTAATTAATTAAATAAATTAAGGGAAAAAAAAAAGTTTAAAAAAATGGCGCCGATTCCATACGCTAGGCCCGCTCCCCCCCCCCTTCCCTGCTCCCAACGTGGTGCGGAAGGGGAAGCAACACGCAGCTCCTCTGCGGGCCCGCTCCCCCCCCTGCTCCCAACATGAGGCGGTGGGGGAAGCAACACGCAGCTCCTCTGCGGGCCCCCTGCTCCCCCCCCTGCTCCCACCCCTGCTCCTCCCCCAGCTCCCAACGTGGGGCGGAAGGGGAAGCAACACGCAGCTCCTCTGCGGGCCCGCTCCCCCCCCCCCCTGCTCCAAACGGAGGGGGAAGTAATAATTAAATAATTCAGCTCCTCCAGCGGCCTGCTTCTCACCGCTTCCCTCCGCGGACAGTTCTCGCGTCCCCCACGAGCTCACCTCCCATGCCCTCCTCCCCCCCTCTCCCTAGCCCATGCCCCCAAGCCCACCTCCCGTCCCGGGCAGCTGCCGCAGGGATATCGGGGGCAGGAGGAGCAAGCGTCCGGCGACAACCTGCACCCACCCGGTCAAGGTAAGTTTCTGTCACTGTTAGTCACTGTCTCCCACCCAGTCATTGTTAGTCACTGTCACCCACCCACCCAGTCACTGTTAGTCACTGTCACCCACCCACCCAGTCACTGTCACTCACCCAGTCACTGTCTCCCACCCACCCAGTCACTGTCACCCTGTCACCCACCCAGTCACTGTCACCCACCCACCAACCCAGTCACTGTCACCCACCCACGAAGTCACTGTCAATGTCACTGTCACCCACCCACCCAGTCACTGTCACCCACCCACCCAGTCACTGTCACCCACCCACCCAGTCACTGGCACCCACCCAGTCACTGTCACCCACCCACCCAGTCACTGTGTCCCACCCAGTCACTGTGTCCCACCCAGTCACTGTGTCCCACCCAGTCACTGTGTCCCACCCAGTCACTGTCACCCACCCAGTCACTGTGTCCCACCCAGTCACTGTGTCCCACCCAGTCACTGTGTCCCACCCAGTCCCTGTGTCCCACCCAGTCACTGTCACCCACCCACCCAGTCAGTCACCCACCCAGTCACTGTCACCCACCCACCCAGTCACTGTCACCCACCCAGTCACTGTTACCCACCCAGTCACTGTCACCCACCCAGTCACTGTCACCCACCCACCCAGTCACTGTCACCCACCCACCCAGTCACTGTCACCCACCCACTCAGTCACTGTCACCGACCCACCCAGTCACTGTGTCCCACCCACCCAGTCACTGTGTCCCACCCACCCAGTCACTGTGTCCCACCCAGTCACTGTCTCCCACCCACCCAGTCACTGTCTCCCACCCACCCAGTCACTGTCTCCCACCCAGTCACTGTCTCCCACCCAGTCACCCACCCACCCAGTCACTGTCACCCACCCACCCAGTCACTGTGTCCCACCCACCCAGTCACTGTGTCCCACCCAGTCACTGTGTCCCACCCAGTCACTGTGTCCCACCCAGTCACTGTCACCCAGTCACTGTCACCCACCCAAGGGGGGAGAGGGATGTGAGGTGCAAGGGGGGAGAGTGATGTGAGGTGCAAGGGGGGGAGAGTGATGTAAGGTGCAAGGGGGGGAGAGTGATGTGAGGTGCAAGGGGGAGAGGGATGTGAGGTGCAAGGGGGGAGAGGGATGTGAGGTGCAAGGGGGGAGAGGGATGTGAGGTGCAAGGGTGGAGAGGGATGTGAGGTGCAAGGGGGAGAGGGATGTGAGGTGCAAGGGGGGAGAGGGATGTGAGGTGCAAGGGGGGAGAGGGATGTGAGGTGCAAGGGGGAGAGGGATGTGAGGTGCAAGGGGGGAGAGGGATGTGAGGTGCAAGGGGGAGAGGGATGTGAGGTGCAAGGGGGGAGAGGGATGTGAGGTGCAGTGGGAGAGGGATGTGAGGTGCAAGGGGGGAGAGGGATATGAGGTGCAAGGAGGAGAGGGGTGTGAGTTGCAAAGGGGGAGAGGGATGTGAGGTGCAAGGGGGGAGAGGGATGTGAGGTGCAAGGGGGGAGAGGGATGTGACATGCAAGGGGGGAGAGGGATGTGAGGTGCAAGGGGGAGAGGGATGTGAGGTGCAAGGGGGGAGAGGGATGTGAAGTGCAAGGGGGGAGAGGGATGTGAGGTGCAAGGGGGGAGAGGGATGTGAGGTGCAGGGGGGGAGAGGGATGTGAGCTGCAGGGGGGGAGAGGGATGTAAGCTGCAGGGGGGAGAGGGATGTGAGCTGCAGGGGGGGGTGGGATGTGTGTGGTGTGCAGGCGGGTATTGTGTGTTTGATGTGGAGGGGGGTATTGTGTGTGGGTGAGGGGGAGAGATGGGGGTATGAGAGATAGATGGGGAGTATCGCAAAGGTTGATAGTGTTGGGTTCTGGGGGAGATATGAGGATGATGATGATGATGATGACAGGTGCTGGAGGAGAGATGATGATGATGATGATGATGATGATGATGATGATGATGATGATTTTACCCATGCGGCCCAATTTTTTTTTCCTTGGAGCAGTTCGGCCCTTCGCACTTTACGAGTTGTGCAGGCCTGCTTTACACATTGGGTGATTAACTGTGTGGTAACTGTGTGGTTACTGTGTGGTTACTTCACATTTATACAGGTCATATTCATATTGAGCTCTTGTTACACACTGTGCTCTGCGTCTTCCTGACTGGGATTGATGTGAGTCACATATGTTTAGCCATTGATTATTCTATCTGTATCCTATTTGATAGTACCAAGTAGTGACATTATACTACAGTGGCGGCCGACCTGAGTCTAAATCGGCTAGATCCGCGATTTTCAGATTATCCCAGTTATGTGCGTTTTTTTGTCATTTTCGCCCGGAGTGAACTGCGTTATTTTCGCGCTCGTGATATTAGCATTTTATTCTCGCTGTCTGCAATACTGCAATGCCGTGTAAAAACTCAGGGGGGCGTTTGCGAGCTGTTGTCTTGGAAGTCTAATACCTTCGCGGTTCAACCTACATCAGTACACAGTCTGTGTGTGCGCGCGCAGTAATTCTAAATTTGCATATTTAAAGTACTGTCGCGGCTGAGTTTATTCTAACATTTGCCCGGTCTCGGCCGTGACAGATACCGGGCGCGCGCCGAGGTTTCCCATGCGCGCCGGAGCTTCGGAAGATTGGTCCTCCGATCGAGGCACCCCCCTCCCCTCTCCGGGTCCACCGGGTCCCCCGGAGCCCCCCACTGCCATCCCCACATTAGAGGAACCCAGGGCTCCCTCGGCACGCCGAGGGAAAAAAAAACGAGCAAGCCGGGAAATCTCCCAGCTTGCGGCACTAGCCAAGTAAGAATAAAGTGTGCCGCCTCTGTATACATGCATTTGCAGTGCTGTTCTGCAGTACAGTATGTCTCATTTGAAAATTGTTGAAACGCATAGGCGTCTACTGTACTGTAACAGTGTCACATTTCGGCATATACAGCGCTCTCCCCTCGCTCAGGATAATTAACTGCACTGCAGGGTATTTCAACTTCTTATCTTCTGTGCAATGCAGTACATCTCTCCCACACCATTCCTTTGAACATGTGTCCGGTTTCAATCACATTCCTGCTTGACAGCAGGAATTTACTGCACATGCGCCTGTAACTTCGCCCACCACTGCTTGCTTGAGTGAGTGAAAAAATTTTTTTTATTGTAATTTTTTTTTCTCCACAAGCCTGCAAAAACCATCTTACTGTATTCCGATATTCAATCTGTGCTGTACAGTAGCTTTTGTCTGCGACCCTGTGCGTTTGACTTGAACATGGTTGATTTGTGTGCTTTTTATATACTGTATTTGGGGGTGTATTATTATGATGAACTGCCTTTTGAAATTAAAGTATGTCTTTAGCTTTGAACTTCATGCAGCTGTCTTTAATTTTTGGAATCTTGCCATTGTGTTTTTAATCCGTCCATAGCCAAGCTTCAAAGCCTCACTGTGCCTGCGTGTAATCCTTGTTCAGATGGGAGCTATTTAGCTGCTTAGCTGCTTACTGCGCATGAGTCACCCAACCCCCCCTCCACAGAGTCATTAATTTTCTGAATCTTGCCATCGTGTTCTTAATCCATCCATAGCCGAGCTACAGTACAAAGCCTCACTGCGCCTGCGTGTAATTCTCTTTGAGACGGGAGCTTTGAGGCTTTGTTTACGGCAACGTTTTGGAAAATCCCTTCTCGAATTTGATTTGCACAGAGCATCACCTTGATATTATAATAATTATAATAATAGCTTGTTTTTGTATAGCGCTGTCAGTTACAGTATACGTAGCGCTTTCCAGAGACATTTTGCAGGCACAGGTCCCTCCCTGTCCCGTGGAGCTCACAATCTACTGTATATTTTTGGTGCCTGAGGCACAGGGAGATAAAGTGACTTGCTTTTTATGTATTGTATTTGGGGGTTGTATTTGGGGGTTTATTGATCAAATTATTATGATGAACTGCCTTTTGAAATTACTGTACTCTACTCTACAGTATGTAATTTCTTTGAACTGCATCACAACTAATCCTTCATCCCTCCCCCACGCGCACACACACTCTTTTCGACAGACACCTCCACAGAGTCATTCATTTTCTGAAGTTAGTCATTGTGTTTTTAATCCATCCCAAGCCTCACTGCACCTGCGACTACTGTAACCCTCTTTGAGATGGGAGCTAGCTGTTTACTGCGCATGAGTCACCCAATCCCCCCCCTCTCCACAGAGTCATTAATTTTCTGAATCTTGCCATTGTGTTCTTAATCCGTCCCTAGCCGAGCGTCAATCGCCTCACTGCATCTGCGTGTACTGTAAGCCTCTTTGAGATGGGAGCTAGCTGCTTACTGCGCATAAGTCACCCAAACCCCCCTCTCCACAGAGTCATTCGACAGACACCTCCACACAGTCATTCATTTTCTGAAGTTAGTCATTGTGTTTTTAATCCGTCCCTAACCGAGCGTCAATCGCCGCACTGCGCCTGCGTGTACTGTAAGCCTCTTTGAGATGGGAGCTAGCTGATTACTGCACATGACTCACCCAACCCCCCCCCCAACCCTTTGGGGCTTTGTTTATGGTAACGCTTTGGAAAATCCCTTCTCGAATTTGAAATGTAAATCTGATTTGCACAGCATTGTGAGAATTGAGAGTAAAAAAAACCATTAACTGATTCATGTTGTTTTGTCATTCATTCTTATACTGTAGGGGTGGGGGGGGGAGGGTGGTTGTTGTCAATGATTATGATTACCAGGCATGTGAATAAATATTTATTTTATTTTATCAGGAACAAAAAAATACAAATATAAAAATAATCATGAATAATACATAATGCAGTCTTTATTAAGTTCTTCTGGCAGATTGAAATTGGATAAACATTTAGAAAACATTTGTAAAACATGGAGAAACATGAATTATGCATATTTATAAGAATATTATTTAATAATATATATATACACTCTAATGTATAATATATATATATATATATATATATATATATATATATATATATATATATATATATATATATATATATATATATATATATATACTGTATATATAAATATATATACAGTATACTGTACATAGTAATATTATTCCTCATTCCGTGTACAGTACAGTAGTTCATTGAGAGAGGAGAGGTTTTGTGTACATCAATACTGCTGTTTATATACTGTACATTTGACTGTACAAACAGATTAGACTGGATACAACCCCCACCTCCCCCCAGGCCACCCTTTTCTCCTGAAACGACAAGAAAACAACAAATGAGTGCAGTTACTGTATGTGCGTACTGTATTATGGCATTGTGTGATATGTAGTACTACTATAGATGGCTGGTGCTGCTTTTTCTGAAAAGAAAAAAATTGACCAGTTAGTAGGCAGTTACTGTACTACTGTCAAACTAGTCTACTGTATACTGGAACTACTGTATACTCTGACTACTGTTAAATACTACTGTATGTAACCTGATGGCTGGTGCTGCTCTCTCTGTAAAGAAAAAACTGTAACTACTGTACTGTATACTCTGACTATTGGGAAAGAAAAAATCTGTGCCATACTTACCTGTATCATACTGTACTTACAATACTACTGCACAGTACTACTTTCCTGATGCTTGCCCATTACGCGCGATCACAATGGGCAACACAGTCGCAATATGGTCTATATATTTATTGCAGCGTTCCACGGTGAGTACATCGTTCTAAAAACTCATTATGCCTTTCAACAACTCGTCCTTTTTGGAGGGTTTCGCCACTTTCCAGATATGGTCTTTCAGCTGATGCCAGACCATTTCGATTGGATTGAAGTCTGGCGATCTGTCATTGGAAAAAAAGGACAATTAGTTTAAGAGATACAGTACACAGTAAAAACAGTGGGGGAAAAAATGAGACACGGTCTACTGCACTTACTCCGCTGGCGTCTTCACCCAGTTGATACCGCGCTCAAGGATATGCACTGTTGACGCGGTGTGCTTCGGATCGTTGTCCTGGTAGAAGCGGTGGCCATTGGGGAACTCGCGTGTGATATATTGCACTATCTCAGGGACAATGTTGTCTTGAAAGAAAGCTTTATTCATTATTCCTATAGCAAGAAAAGAAAAGTGGTCAAAAAACTGCACAATAGTACAGTACAGTGCATACAGTAAGGCTACACTAGTAAAGTACAGTGCATAAGGCTACATTATATTTGATATATTTTACCTTCAAAGATGAAAATGCATCCTGGTCCACACCTAGAGATGGCACCCCATACATGCAGCTTCACGGGGTGTTTTGGCCACGGCCTCAAAGATATGCGGCCTTTTTTGTGGAATGCAAAGCTTGCAAATCTCTCCAGCGACACAGTAGACTCATCAGTGAAGATGCAATCCTGGAAAGTCTCCCCACTGTCGATCCATGCCTGGGCCTGGATCACTCTTTTGATTTTGTCTGCGTCCCGTATCATGGGGTACGCTCTGTAATGACAAGGAATAAATCATTTTAGCGGTACAGTACAGTTTCCTAAACAACACTTTTACCTCCTGTACTGTCCAGTACTAACCTCACACATCCATATTTCCATCCAATGCTGCGTCTCATCTTCTTTATGCTGGTCTCGGATACAGTCAGATTGTGCTTTTCCTGCAGAGTGTATTTGACCCTTAATGCACTCTTCTCATCATTCTCCTCACTTATTTTGTCCACCAGAAGAGTTGTCTCCTTACAATGTAAAGAAAATATATTGTTTTATTAATATGCAGCAATATAAAAATTATATATAAATATAAATATACAAAATATATATACTGTTGTAATATAAATATAAATATACAAAATATATATACTGTTGTAATATAAATATAAATATACAAAATATATATACTGTACTGATATACATACAAATATACATAATATATATACTGTTGTAATATAAATATAAATATACAAAATATATATACTGTACTGATATAAATATACAAAATATATATACTGTTGTAATATAAATATAAATATACAAAATATATATACTGTACTGATATAAATATACAAAATATATATACTGTTGTAATATAAATCAACAGAAATAACAAAAATATTAGTTTAAAATTAAAATTAAATTTTTTTTTAAGTTGTATAAATATACTTACGCGTTAGTTACCCTTGGTGCCCTTTTGCGGTCTCTGTTTTTTCCATGTGCATGATAGCTCACGGTGGTTGCTGGCACAACGATGCCAGAAGTAGCTAACCAGCGTTGGATAGCAGCAATTCGGTGTCCGCTTGTGTACATGTCCTTAATTCGCATGCTGAGCTCCTTGGATATCTTTTTAACAGGCATTGCTGCGAGTAGAAAGAAATACAAACACAAGAATGTATATTCGATGTTTAGACGATGTGTATTCAATGTGCAGTGAATCCACAAAATGGATGGTGTATTTATACGGTAATGACTCACATTAGAGTACGCCCACTTTCAACAACTGTACCTGGTCGCCATGCATAAAAGGTTACACACTTTGCATAGCCCACCACTCGATGATCTTTATCTGAACTTGCCCTTGTCCAGATACTGCATTGTGCCACCTGCTTCCATGGAGCAACCCCGATTCTACGGACGTAGGAACCCACTCGCCTCTGCCGTGCCTGTCAAGCAGAAAAAGCGAAAGGCGGTTGCCGTTTCCACGCCAAGGCAAAAGCGACAGGCTAAGGCCAATAAAGAAAACCTTCTGCTGACCCCAAAGGCTAAGGGTTTTCATAGACGTCAGCCTTATTATGTCAAGAAGATATACGGTGATGTACTCTCGACGCAAAACAATTGGCAGCCAACCCATCGAACCAGCAGACCACTTCCTCACATACGCTTCGACGACTCTGCCGCCACTGTCCCTGAAATCTTCAGCCCGTCTTCTCCACCCCTCGTCCTTGATGCCGCCACCGCCCTCACGGAAACCCACAGGCCATCTTCTCCAGTTCTATCCGACGACGCTGCCTCTGAAATCCACGGGTCACTTTCTCCTTTGCTCTTAGACGACTCTGCTTCTCGCCCGGAAATCCAAAGGTCACTTTCTCCATCCCTCTTCGACGACGCTGCCGCTTCTCCTCTTCCGGACATCCACAGGTCACCTCCTACACCCTTCTTCGACGTCGCTCCCGCTTCTCTCCATGGAACCCCATCCACCCAGATTTCCAGACGCCATGCACAAGAAGCAGCTCGTTAGACCGGATGCTGAATGGGATAACTGTGGATCTCCCCATCACTCTATTGTGCTAGCAAAGATAGATTTGCTTCTGGAGACCATGCTAAATGTGGAACAACGGATGGAGAAGATAGAGGCTGACATAGCGGGTATACATTATTTGCTCGGTGTTAATGCCCCTGTTTCCCCGATGCTGGAGCAGGGGGGTGACATGGATGTGATGAATGGGACCTTCGACCCCCTTCCATCACCAAGTGCACCCCCTCCACCAGAAGATGTAGTGTACATGTATTGCTTTGAGGAGGACATGACAACACCGTCAAGACCACGCCAGGAGACAACACGGCGACCAAGACCAGAGGAAAGCTTCCTCCCAGACAACCTGCCATCGCCCGTCGCCTCAAGCACACCCGCTCCCAAAAGACCTACATTCGCTCGCATCGATACGGTGCCCGACATCACCCTGTGCGATCTGCCACTGGCGCTCAGGGAGAAGTATAGGGTGAAGAGTGCTGGTGCACCCCACAAGTATGCATTGTTACTTTTTAAGCACCATGTTCCCTACTCGTTGTACTGCGACTGGGCCTTCAAAGTGAACTACGAAGGAAATCACATTAAAAAGGCGCTTCCTGCCAATTTAAGAAAGACCATTCTGGATGAAATGCGGCGCTTTTATCCAATTACAGATCCTGTAATGAAAGGCGTTCGAGACTGCATTAATGGCGTTTTGCGCCATGCAAGGAATCGGCCATGGACGGACAATGTTGAGGACTTTCTGTAAGACCATACTATTGTGCTGAACTGTATTGTACTCTACATGTTTTGACCTGCTGTACTTAAATAAAGGAGATGTTGTTGTGTGTTTTTTTACTTGTATTTATACAGAAATGTTTTAACTTGCTGTCCACACACATAGGACCTGCACAATTCCAGTCCCTGAGGGCCGCAAACAGGCACGGTTTTCAAGGTTGTCCTGAAAACCTGCCCTGTTTGCTGCCCTTGAGGACTGCACTGGTGCAGTTCTGACTGACAGTTTTGCACACCATCCCACTGTACTGTATATGTTTCTTTAATAAAGGAGATGTTTCGTTTGTATACTGTATTTTATGAATAAAGTTTTTTTTGTAATCACAGGTAAGACCATACTGTTGTGCTGAACTGTATTGTACTCTACATGTTTTGACCTGCTGTACTTAAATAAAGGAGATGTTGTTGTGTGTTTTTTTACTTGTATTTAAACAGAAATGTTTTAACTTGCTGTCCACACACACAGGACCTGCACAATTCCAGTCCCTGGGGGCCGCAAACAGGCACGGTTTTCAAAGGTTACCCTGAAAACCTGCCCTGTTTGCTGCCCGCAAGGACTGTACTGGTGCAGACTGTTTTGCACACCATCACACTGTACAGTATATGTTTTGACTTGCCGTTCTTTAATAAAGGAGATGTTGCGTTTTGCTTATTTTATGAATAAAGAATTTGTTTTTAAAACATGTGACTGTAAACCATACTGACTGACATAAATGTTTTCACAACTGTAGCAGTAAACCATACACCTGTAGATGTTTTGAATTGCTGTGCACTTAAAATGTTTCTACATTGTACAGAATTTGTAAATAAATGTTTTTGTAGTTACTCCACCAATAAAAGAACATGTTGATTTGTTTTACATTGTTCCATTGGCTCCTTTGCTACTTTAACAAAATACAGTGTTTTTAGAATGTCGAGGCATACTGCACTGTATACTGTAGGCATGCACAGTATACAGTAAGAGTATTAAAAAAAAAAGAAGACACAAACTGTACTGTACTGTATGTACTGGCACTGTGTACTGTAGAAGACACATAATGTATGTGATACATGTAGAATAAATGCATAGTTTTATTTTTTCGGGTTTATTACACAGTATACTGTACTGTATATAAAAAAGTATTGTACAGTATACTGTACAACCGGAAAACATCAGCATACTGTTTCAGGTACAGTATTCTATCCTAATCAATAACTACGGCCGCTAAACTGTAGACTCCGGTACGTGGTTTTTAAATCCGATTCAGCAGGCATTGTTACACAAACTGATATTATCCATCAAAATCCCTCCATTAGCCGTTTTCTTTTCTGAGGAAAAACAAAAAGAAAGGTTTTACTGTAACGGTCAGCCCCCTAAAGAAGTTCCCAGCCAGTCCCACCAATAATTTTCTCGGGGGGCGTCTCCTGTTCACATGCGCATGCGCCTACAGTCGATATAATGACACGCATACTGTATGCATTTCAAGAAGGTTCCAATGCGCATGCGCCTAGCGTTCCACCAATACAGTAGTTCAGTATCTGCAGTACAGTACTGTAGAAGCTGCTCAGCCAATAATATTGCTTACAGGAGAATCGCTTGACTTTTGAATCGCACCGATATTGATACTGTATTGTCAAAATAAAAAAAGACAGAAAATAATACGGCAACAATACTCACCATATAATTTCCGATTCAGCTGGCGCCGGCGCCAGTCCACTGCCAGTCCAGCGTTCTTGATCATCCACGTCGATAGTTTGCAGCGGGACTAGTCCACCTGTAGTCAGCTGATGAGGCTGGAAATTGCTTAGGTACATGCAAGCTTGATCGAAACTGCACGCGAAATCTGGCTCAGGCTCAGGGTTGTCACTGACGGCGGGACCATTATTGGAAGCCGGTGCTGGTGCATTGCTTGGCACCGACTGTCGTTTCTTAGTTGGTTTTAACACGAACCTTCGCCTTTTGCCGTCATCATGATCATAGATACAGGAAAAATCCGGTGATACACACCAATACCCTCCAACAAATTGTGGCTCAATACGATAAAAACAGGGATCGCTACATAACCTTTTCCTTATTGCACGCTTCCACGTATGAGTTGGCGAAAATTTGTAAAAGTCATAGTTTTCGATAAAATACTGATAAATTTGAACAACTGTTGCCATCTGCACTTGAACACTCATGGCGGGCGGGTCTCTGGAGAATACTGTAACCGAAACTGGTCTTTGTCATTCTTTAATATGAAGAGCCTAAATTGATACATTTTTGCAACTTCTTCCTTCAGTCTCAAGGCCAAGTTACAATAGCACAATGTGGTATCTTTTTTACACAAAACACTTGCAAGTCGACACATTACTGAAGCGCATGCGCATTACAATTCATGAATATCTGCCATCTGGCGGACACGCGAAGAATTGCAACCTATTAAATCCGAACAATTCTCAGTAAACGCATCAACCGCGCATCAGCCGCGCATGACCCGTGGCTGGGAACGCAAAATGAACGCGGCATGCGCCAGGTGAAGTGCGTCGCATTCCAGGAAAAAGCCAGGGAAAAAACGGCGATGTGTTAGAATAAAAGCTGCCGCAGCAGTATATTATCTGGTGTATTAATAGAGTACTACCTAACAGGTGACGACATATTTGGTATTTCCCAGTCTGGGTTTTTTCAATAACCACCCCTAGGGGATTTTATTTAATTGTTGTTTTATATTCATTTTAAATCGTTGAGGTTACATTAATAACATTTCTTTATTTTGGTTTTGTGAGCTTTTACTCACTCTAGTGTGTCGTTAGGCAGGAGTAATTATACTCCATCTGGTGGGACAATTGATATCCCAGGCTATTATAGCTGTTTAATTTCTTTGAGTGCAGATATATGGGTTTCTTCGTGTTAACTTTGAGTTAACTTGTGGTGCTATGTATGTTCATTACCCTTTGCACCTTAGTACATACTTCTTCATTGTAATAGGTTGAGCGTTGAGTTATTTCTTTTGTTGGTTACATATTGGTTTTGAGAGTCTCAGGTAGATTGTTCCAGTTGTGAGGTGCACAGTAAGAGAAGGAGGAGCGGCCGGATTCTTTGTTGAGCCTTGGAACTGTGAACAGTCTTTTGGAGTCAGATCCCAGGTGATAAGTGCTGCGTGTGGTAGGAGTGAAGATCTTGTTCAGATAGGCGGGTAGCTTGGCCAGAATATATTTTAAGGCAAGACAGAAAAAATTAACTTTGCGCCTAGACTCAAGTGATGGACAATGTAGTTCTATCAACAGTGTTTTACACATAATTTATTAAGTATATGATATATATCTGCTACTGCACAGTCACAATAGGATCCCCACATTTCACAATATTTTTTTATACACTCTGGGATCCATAGTATGCACATGGCATCCGTTACTTAGCAATGCTGCCTATGCAAGGTCATTTGTCAACAAATACACATAATACTGCATATACTTCCGCCTCCACAGAAGTGCATCTATTTTTTAATTGCTGCGGTATCTGTGTATATATACTGCACTAGTTCATATTAATTGTATCTATACAAAGGTCCACAACAGGACTGAAACATTGATCTCTGCATCGTAGCACTTTTTAAACATAACCTTTTTTGCAAAGACCACTGAAGTGCCGCTTATCTTCTGTTTGGAGTCTGTTGTACCTGACCATGCTAAGGTTATCCAAGCACCCGTCGCGGTTTGCTATAGGACTTGTGAGTTTACCTTCTTGGCCTCACTTGGGAGATGACATGATAATGCCAGAGAAAAGGAATAGTCACAGGAAAGAGACAGAGCGGATAGAGACAGAAGGACAGTCACTGTAAGAAGAAGTAGAGAGGACAGGGAAAAGGGACAGCCAGTGTCAGTCACTTTTAAAAGGTGCAGATGGGACAGTGATAGAAGCGCAATGATAGAGAAGGTGTGTTATATTTTAATGTGGTATTTAAATTAGCCTCTTCCTTGCCAGACTCACCTAACCTATTTCTTCCCTCGTGCCTCTGATTTGAGTTACTATGTATTTAAATGAAATCATATCTGCTTTTACACTAAGCTATTTTGGATTCCAATTATTCTGTACCTAATTATTATACATGCCCTTTCACCTGCTCTTCTGGCATTTCTTCAGTTTGTATGTCACAGAAACACTGCACTGAATTTTTAACAGCCGGTATTTTTTTTTCCATAACTGTCAGAAAAGACCTTCAATTGTAGAGGAAATTACTTAAAGCAGCAGTTCGTGCCACTCAATATTTATTCGATTTTACTTACAGTACCTAAACAGAGCTGATCCATGGTCCCCTAACCTCCAGGAACTCCTTGGGAGATGATGTTGCGACTTTCTACTCTGGACACCGTTGGCACAATAAAACTCAATATCTTGTGAACCTAGGGGTCCCCGGAGCTCATGGACCATGGATTAACTCTGAGGACTCACAGTTCAGGGGGATTGCTGCTTTGACTCCCTTGCTGTTAGAGGGTGTGACTAAGGATGGACCCTGCAAGCATGCAAGAATTCCCTGTGCATTTCAGATAAGAATGTAAAAGTTGCAAGAATGAAGAAAACTCTGATACAATATACAAAATACAAATAGTATTTGACATTCTTCTCTTGACTTGCGAATATTAATAAAAGAGTGAAAAAATACATTGCTCCTTTATAAGCTTTTTGTTATTTGTTTTGTCTGTTGCTCTGAAGTACATATTACATTGCTTGTACATAGTAAGTGTAACAACCTCTTAAATGCCTCAGACTAAAACCTACTGTTGAAGTGGGAGCCTGAGTCCTCCTTCTCGATCTGATATGCTACTGCACAGACACACTTTATTCGAGCAAATACCCAGTATGTACCTGGCAGATACCTGGAATGCGCCGCTCCTCACCTCTGACAAGCCCCGTTGCTTTTTGCCTTCCCAGCCTGGGTTCATGCCTGGCTGACGGGCGGCTGATCTGTTAAATTATAATGATTAGGATTTAATAGGCTGCAATGCTTCGCGTGTCTACCAGATGGCATAAATTCATGAATTGTAATGCAGTATATATATATATACTGTGCAGTATTGCAGCCAGTGGGAATAAAATGCTTCAATCCCTGCCTGGAAAATAACCCAATGCACTCGGGCAGAAAACAGTCACAAACCTCAATACACCCGGGTATACCCGAATTCATGGGACTAGCCGAGCTCGAATAAAGTGTGTCACCAGTGTACATGTGGCTTTAGGTCAAACACCAGGAGACAAACAATAGTAGGGTTTATAGTATAACAATATTAATAAAGATAATAGTAATGGACACTCTGGAACCTTATGATCCTTAACAGAAGGATCACTATATACATTCACATAACAATGGTAACATAACACTCCTCATTAAACACTGTGCGGGTGTATGTCAGTGTCTGTTGCTGATGCCACCCAGTACTGGGCATCAAGACCTGTGTAATGGTGCCATAACACCATTGGAGCTCTTAACTGCGTATTATTGTAGCAGACCTGTACTTCACAAAATGCTTCAGTACCCCCTTTATATTGCTTCCGTTGAGGATCCCCTCGGATGTTGTGCGTTCCTCCTGCGGCTCTCACTTGGATGCTCCTCTGGGTCTCCTCACAATGATAATTGCTCTCCTTCCAGCCAGAATCTGCTCACACAGGCGGAATGTAGACTAGCTCTGGGTCCTCAACAGTCAGTCGTGAGAACACTCAGGTGCGCCAAGATCTGCTGTACTGTAGCTTCTCTGCGTTAGCAGATCTGCACTAGAAGCTCTGCTGTAGAAGCTCTCCCCTTGCAGCTCTGCCCCTGTGTATCCTACTTTTACAGACTCTTACAGAGCTCATTCCTTCTTCCCGCCTCTTCAGAGGCTAATCTCATTGGCTGATGTCCTGTCCATCACGTCACATCTTCCTTTACCAGAAGTGGCTCCCTGCTGCAGTACAGCAGTAATTTCTCTACTACAACATAGGGTACTGGTTTCCAACAGTTGGCTATTTTAATGCAAGCCAGGTATACACAGATTCATGATAACTGTTGTGCACTTCTTGGCCATGCACCCTTTTGTCATACCGGCCTTTATTTCCACAGTTGGTGGTGTCAGCCCCAGTAGCAGCCAGTTTATATGCCCCTGTAACAGGGGACTTATCCATGTGAATCGCTGGGCTAACCATGCAGTTAGAGAGCTGGATCAAAAGTGTATATATACTCCAGGGTGGAGCAGATTTTGTTTGCTGATTTACATGTTTGCTGTGTTTAAAGCAACAGGCGCAATAAAGCCTTATTTTAATTTCACCTTTAAACAGTCTCCATTGCATACCTCTGAACACGTCTCTTACAGCCCCCTGTAACTATTCTTTGAGCTTTCTCACATATTGCATGTAAGTGGTAGGGGACTTGCAATCTGCTGCCACTCAGATGAATAAATCGATTGGCAAACGGGCTTCCTGCACAAACATCAGATAATATGGCTAATACCCCATAGTGACATTATGGGTACAATTGTATGTATTCACCAGGTGATGTACATGCTGATCCCACAGTTCTTTCCCCTGCATGTTCAATGTGCCCATCATGTTTAACAGTGTCCTATTATTCCTCTCCATTGCGGATGGTACAGCGTTCAAAATTGATTTATCCCACAAAGGTGTAGCAACTCTTTAATGAGGCGGCTTTCAAAATGTCATTCCCGGTCGCAATAGATTCTAGCGGGTAATCCATATTGAACAAAGTATGTGTCTCACAGTACCTTAGCAGCTGTAATGACCTTTGGTTGGGAAAGCAGGTTCCAATGACAGAAAGTCCATGGAAACTAAATCCAATGGACCACTATTCCTTATATTTACAGCCCTTGTAAGCAGGGTCTTCCCTGGCACATACACTGACCGCACTTCTTGCAGTATTCTTCAACATCTCTGGCCATTTGGGGCCAGTAGAACCAGTCTTTCACTAATCTCAACGTCCCAGCTGACCATGCTTGTTTTTGTAAGGGAGTACCAACTGTTTAGTTACTATGTGTTGTGCTTTCTGGGTGACTCTAAACAGCACTCCACTCTTTATTACTAGATTAGGCCATTGTTGTACTAACAACCAGCTCTCGGGGTGCGTCATTGTGACGGCCGATGCCCACTTCGGATTGCTCAATGCTAACCATACTTCTTTAAAGCCTGGATATGTCTGTTGTGCCTTCTGGAGGTCATGTCTGCTTAATCGGTGCAGCCCTTCCATGTTTCTATGTATGGTGAGTGTAGGCAAGTGGAATGGCAGTAGGGGATATCCCCATACTATCAGTCATCCTGTTTAGGTTCGCTGTCATGGCGCTTTGAGGCGTATCAATTTGTTTGCACAAACTACATACCCAAGTGGCGGTAATTTCCTTCCACTGACAGTCCGTCTCCCGGGCATCTTTGCAAATCTTTACTGAATTCTTGAGTTGGCGGGTAACCTTTGGTTAGTTGAGTCATTGGCTGGACAATGGCTGATAAGTTATTCATGAATCACCTATAAGATCCGTAGAACCCTTATGAAGGATAGGTCATGCCAAACTAACCTTCTTAGTTTCTTTGAGGAAGTAAGTAGGAATTTAGACCAGGGTAATGCAGTTGATATGGTCTACTTAGATTTTGTGTAGGCTTTTGATATGGTTCCACACATAAGGTTAGTGTACAAAATAAAGCAAATTGGACTCGGTAAAAATATTTGCACCTGGATGGAAAACTGGTTGAAGGATAGACAACAGAGAGTTGTCGTAAATTTAACTTTTTCAGGTTGGGCTAAAGTTGTGAGTGGAGTACTTCAGGGATCGGTACTGACAACCATGCTTTATAGCTTGTTTATTAATAACTATGAGTTTGGCATAGAGAGCAAAGTCTCTATGTTTTCTGATGACACTAAATTGTGTAAGGTAGAAGAATCAGAGCATGATATAATTCTCTCCAGAAGGACTTGGATAGTCTAGAAACTTGGGCAGGTAAATGGCAGATGAGGTTTAATACAGATAGATGTAAGGTTAAGCATTTAGGAAAAAAATAATAAATAAGCAATTTACAAATTAGATAGGGATAAATTTGGAGAATCCTTGATTGAGAAGGATTTACACTGGCGACACGTTTATTTCGAGTAGGGCTAGTACCGCAAGCCGGGACATGTCCCGGCTTGCTAGCCCCACTCCCTCGGCGTGCCGCGCGTCACCGATGCGCGGTCACGCATCATCGGGAGCCTGCGCCCCCTGCACGCACGTCCAGGGCTCCCCGAGGGAGCCCTGGTGTCCCGCGATGTGGGGGACGGCGGCAGGGGGTTCCGGGGGACCCGGCGGACCCAGCGAGTGGAGAAAGAAAGCCCCGATCGGAGGGTGCTCCTCCGCGGCTTTGGCGCGCTCCGGGCACCCTCCGGCGCGCGCCAGGTTACTGCTGCGGCCGAGACCGGGCAAATGCTCGAATAAACTCGGCCGCAGCAGTAGGAGTGCTTGTAGACAGCAGGCTTAGCAATAGTAACCAAAGTCATGCAATACCAATAGCTGCAAAGGCAAACAAGATCTTATCTAGCATTAAATGGATAATGGATGGAAGAGAAGTAAACATAATTATGTCTCTTTATAAAGCATTAGTAAGAACACACCACCTCTCACCCTAGGCCATGCCTCTCTTCTCTATTCTTTTGTAGGCTTTCAAACACAGTAGATGCATGGTCAAAGTTTAATCATAGTCACTCCCACCTTCTGTCTGGTACCATTTCGCTAGCTGCCCAAAAACATGGTCATTGATGACCCCAGTCTCTTCCTTACTTCGGACTTTCGTACATATTAAGGCAACCACCAATCAGGGGTCCAGCTACTCCTGTAATCTTGTTTCATCACTACATACCCCAGGTATGGGTAGATGGCATCACTGAGACCCCACACAACAAGCCCCTCCAATGGCTGTAATGGCAAGTGCTTCAGGTGTTTATCATACAAAGGTTTAAAGATTTAAAGATAATGGGTGTGTAACAAATTAAACTGTAGCGGCAGCTTGTAAATACAATATAACAATCCACATGTGAATCTGTGTCAGAGTTTCTGTCTTGATCTCTTTACAATTCTACATGCGCAATTCTAGATGCCGTATTTTGTTCTGCTTGTTCTGCATTTCATTTTTTCAATTAATCTAATATCTAAAATCATGATGGTGTGCGAGAGAGGTTGGCACCTCTAGTAATACATATCAGAATAAATTGCGCATCCGTTTTCCTAGAACAAAATACGTAATAACCTGTTCTTCTGACAAGTATTAAACTGGTGCAAGCTGATACAGATATGAACAAGATGGAAATATTATAGGAAGAGATATATCAACTGAGTTATTCCATCAGGTATAAATATTTCTGTATATATGAGCTTGGTATGTGTCCAATCCTATAATTAAGCGTTCCACAAAAGCTTTTGTTTTTTGCAACATTTTTTGAAAATGTCAATATGTTTATTATTGGGCAAATGTAGAAATACGATGTTCTCTGTAAATAATAGATCTGATATGTATCATATGATTGTGAGTATGGCAGGTTGTATTACTGTAGCTGTCTAAATTGTCTAAAAAAAAAAACAGAAACAGGTTTCTTGATGTGCACCAAAAGCTAATCACTGACTATCTAGGGGACATCGTAGATAATAAGTAGCCTTCTGGAGTCATGGTTTGGCTATTGTATATTATCTATCCAAATATTTTGTATTGGGTACACGTATGTACTAGCTAAGATGTATACAAAGTGATGCGATGTGTTCATTCTATTGTATATTAGATATTATTATGAATAGATGTCATTGTCCATTGACGCTCAGGTGTTTTGGGAAAACAGGGATTAGAGTGTTAATGTGCACTAATGTTTTAATTAATTCATATGTTTTACCTATATCAATTGATTGAATAACTATTTAGCTGAGAGATTAGCTACACCTCTCATACATAAACCTGAGAAGTGATGGTGACCGTAAAACGCGCAGGGTTCAAAGATCATCAGTCCTATGCAACCGCAATTCACTCCGTTCAGTGCACACTATCTTTCTGGATCACACTCTCCGCTTATTCTCGGTCCGGAACCGGCTTCCTTACCATCTGCTCTCACAAGATTACGGACGGGAAAGCAGTGAGTCAGTGAGACGTCGGCAGGACTGGCAAAAGACACAGGAATCTCTTCGGCTACTGCGGAGGACACCTGCACGCACCAGCTGGTATGGGACATGGTTCATCATCCAGGACTCCAGCTAGAACAGCCTTCTATAAGAGACAACTGCTTTTGAACAGACATTGATTACAAGGTGTGTTTGTTTTTAATTGTTTTATTACATTTACTTTTTTCACTCCACTTCCCTAAGTACTGCTACCTCTGAGGCATCTTGCTTTCACTAGCATTCATGCTATTATATATATCTATGTATGTAATGGTGTTTCACCCCCCCCCCAATCTCATATTGGCCGCTTGTGTGAGGAAACTGCCCCATGTTACATGTACTACAGTGTGGTGCACCTGCTGGCTTACAGGACTCCTGAGTCTCCCGCTTGATGGTATAGGGAAATACATCAGGACTGACTTGTGAGGTAATGCTGAGAACTACTCACTTCTGGTACAGCGCCTCCATCTCTTCCAGGTCACCACGACAGCAGGGAGGAGTCTCTGGAAGAGAACCCCTGGGTGCAGCTTCTCCCTGAATGACTCCACTCTCAGGCAAGAAGGTTCTTTCAAACTGGACACTCTTAATTGGCATCTTGACTGGCAGACTGCCCATCATTGCGGCCAGTCTCTAGCCGCACATCATAAAGGTTGCCCACCTCAAGGAAGTCCCTGGACACCACTCCTAGTCAGGGCCCTAGAAACTGTCTTTGCTCTTCCCTTACTCTCTAATAGAGTAAGGGGAATAGTCTGTCCACCTCTCCCCTAAGGGAGGGTCACAATCCATGCCAGAGCCCTGGCACTGTGTTGGATCAGACAGTCTCATTCAAGTGGCATGAGACACTCACACACACTTCAACACACTAAATTCAGGAAGTGATGCATACTATATTGCTCCAGTAGGCACCACCCCTGTGTCATTGTAAGTGGACACAGAGCATGATGTCACTTCCTTCACTACACAATACACATCACAGGGGATGAGGTCAAACCTCATGATTACTCCTGGTAAACCTGCCCTTTTAACAGGGATTACTGCACAGGAGGAGAGAGGCATGTAACCCCCAAATTACACAGGGCTACATATTTATGTGATTTTTTTTATATCATACAGTATTATGTTACTGTATGTTCTCTATGTTTTTCTCATTCCATTTGCTGTGACCATCCTCCGTTTACTATCTCACAGTGAAGCTCTTACATGGTGGCCCCCTTCATAGCTAGGACCTCTTGGACCTTCTCTATGATAGTGTGATTGATGGGATTGCTTAGGCCAGCAACAGGGTCAGATCCAACAGTGATATCCCACATTTCATTTTCCCACCCCGCAATACTGGTAGGCAGACGAGCAGAATCAATAACTTCATCATACATACACAGTATATATGCAGTCTTAGTATTATAACACAACATTGTTCCCCTTATTTGGGCCCGTCCCCATGGAGGGGCCGCTCCTAGTACCCCATTGATAGTCACATCATCAGTCGTATCTGGGACCATTAGGATTAACAATCTGTTACAATACAGGCCGTCCTGCGCACACCTCTATCATTTGGTTGCAAACATTCTGGGTACAGCGCTGCGTACGCGGTTAGCACTATACAAGAAAAAACATTATTATTATTGTTACCATTAGCAAAAATCTTTATGTCCTTTCACAAACAATTAATGATTGTAAGCCCTTTGGAGCAGGGACTATGAAAAGAAAAATGATTATACTACTAATATCAGTAATGTTACTAAGATTGCAATTTAAAGATACGTAAATGTCATGGGAGACTTCCATCTGCCAGATGTAGACTGGCATGTGTCTGTTGCAGGTTCAGCCAGAGGTAAGAACTTCCTGGATTCCTTGCCAGGGGCATTTCTCAAGCAATTGGTGAGGGAGCTAACAGGCAAGGCAGCAATGCTGGACTTAATACTTACAGAGTATCAGACATAATTGTAGGTGAGAACTTAGGTTCCAGTGGTCATCAATCAGGGGGGGTTTAGTGCAAAGACGAACTGTCACATGAGACCAGGACTTTTAACACCTTTTAACCTAAATCATTCACTAGGCAAAACAAGGCAGTTGAACAAAATGAAGTTTATTCGGGTAAACCCGCGTACACACAGTGAATATATAGAATACAGACAAAACACACACTTACTGGGGGTCTAAGGGTGAAAACTAGGCTCAAATAGGTGCAGGGCGCCTGCTTCGGAAGTCTTACCCTGACCGGGAAATCCCTCCCGGCTTCCTGGTCCTCTTTTCGGGTAGAAACCCTAGCCGCGACTGCTACGTTCTAAAACGAGAACTTGGACTTCGCGTCTGACTCAGCTAGGAAGGCTTTTTTAGCTCCAAAAATGAAGCCTGTTGCTCTGTTATTCGCACCAGAGCAACTTTGAAAAGCCCGCCTTTGCATCACCGGCCCAAGTCATAGAGTGGTTTGGTTTTCTCACTCGGCCAACTCCTTACATACCCTCCGCTGTTGTATCTTCAGCATGGAGGAAGGAGGAGCGACCAATCAGAGCATGGGAATACCCTCCCACTAGCCAATAGAAATGGGGGCTCGTCTTTTGGCTGATGTCAGAGGAGGGGGCGTGCCAAGCTGGCTCAGGATGCCGGGTGGGCGGGACAAACGGATTGACCAATGGGAAACTAGCCTACAGTCTGCGGCTGCAGGCTCCACTGAGTCTGGCAGACCAGAGTGTCCTCCCCGCAGGGCGTCTCTGTTCTCCGGTCCCCATACACTGCCCTGCCCTGGCCACTTAACACCCTGAAACCTCTCAACATCCCGTCTCCTCTTTGAACTACAAAGTCTTTCCAGACATCCCAGCACTTATGTGGATGCCCGGGCTGTCTAAATAGATATTTATAGAAAATGCACCAACACAATAAAATATTGAAAACTAGTAGTCTGGGGGACACTGGGTAGCCCCGGTGCAATTCAACCCGCATACCAGCAAATCATGCCTGCTCACGGGGAGAATTAGGGGACTACTGGTAACTTTGGCCCCCGAACTCCTGCAAACAAAATAATTGCGTTTCCACCCAAATATCCCACCTAAAACGTACAGTCAAAAAGTTTCCCGTTTCTGGGGCAAAGGGAACAGGGAAATGGGAAATCAGGGTACACTTTAAATTTTACAGTTCCCGTTACATGGCCCCTGGTTTATGGTGCTACTTAGCTGCCAGGAACTCATGGTTTTCAGGGTTAACCAGCCGGGCTTAACCTTTATTATGCAGACCGGCTACCCCCTACCGTCACATGGACACTGAATCATACCTTACAAAAGCTGTTCAGGAGGGCTGACTTTTCCAAGATTGGAAATGATTTAAGGGATTCTGTGGCAGGGTGGAGGAATTGGAGTGCAAAAAACAAAAAGATGCAATACTAAAAAGTAACAAGGAAAAGAAAGCTGATATGGTTCTCAAAGAAGGGGGCAGGTTTTGTAAAGGCGACAAAGACAGTTTTTTAGGAAATATAGGCAGACTCAGAAGGAGGATAAAGTGCAATATCAGGCAAGGCAGAATGAGGCTGAGAAAATAATTAGACATACAAAAGTCTAAGCAGAAGAGAAAATATTCCTGTCAGTAGGGGTAGAGGAAAAATTTTTTTTGAAGTATATAAGGAGATAAACAAAATAAGGAATATTAAAACTAAAGACAGATGAGGACATTTATGTTGAAGGAGGAAAAGTTAAAGCAGACCACCTTAACATTTCGGTTTGCTCACAGATAAAGGTAAAGACACAGAAGGAGGGGCGTGGCCTGGATGCAGTGCGGAGGAGACGTGGGAGGTATGTCGGCCCATAGGGGAAATAGACACTACCGACCCCCAAATATCCACAGAAACATTATGCCCCCAAGATCTGCCTTCCGTGTAAACCCCCCCTCCCCCCCACACACTTCCATGAGAGTGGGAAAATGGAAAGAAGGGAGCCTGATCAGAGTGATGTTGGAGGCTGTAGTCCTCCGTGAACCACAGAGATGTCGCTGAGGTCCAGACAAGCATATGTCAGTACGCCACTGCTAGCTCTTACTGCTATACACAGCCTGTTGGTGGGTTTCCATATAATATCTGGAGTGCAGGAACTGGTTTCTGGCTGTGGTGAAATGCGTAGAGTGACGCTTAACGCTGTCCACTGGAAACCCCTTGGATCCGCAGGCGCCAAACATCCAGAGCCCTACAGACGGAGCCGCGAGGTGTGCGTTTGGCGGGAAGACCATACCGAGGAGGACAAATACTGCTCCAAGTTCCAGCAGCCGGTGTCGATCACGTAGATCAAATTGCCTGTACCATATTTTAACCATGTGAGTGTATACCATCTTATACTTACCACCATAAAGTTTTATAGTCTGCACTATGTCCGGTCCTCTTTCTCATTCCATAAAGGGTGAAAGTGGATATATACATTCCGGTTCTACCCTCAACTAGATTGCGGTCTAAGATCAACCATCTAAAGATACCTTTACGTGTATTTAGACCTTCCTATGCTTGTGCGTACCCAACTCATAAGAATTAACGAGCTAACATCTACATTTACATTAGACCTTATCTGTTTTCTGTTTCCACATATGTTTGCGCTTCCCTACGACTTTGAACTGAAGCTGTTATGGAAGGAAGCTGTGATCAGGGCTGATGACTCCCCCCCCCCCCATTCCCCCTGGCCCCGTTCCCCCCTTCCAGCTATATTGAAAATGAAGAATAACCATAAAGGGTGGAATGCTTGCAATGAGTTGAGGGTGATGGACACCTACTAGTGATGTCCCCGCGCGCCAGAAAATGTGATGTTATGATACCCAAATCCTCACTCTACACAAAGACAAATAATACAATTAAATGCTGAAAAGTTGAAAAGAAGAGCTAACAGAAATGCCTCCAAAGATACCCAAAAACTAAGAAAAGCTCGGCTCAGGTTTCCTGCTTCTTCAATAAAGGTTTATTACTAGCCGCAAACATGGAAGATGGCAGAGCTCTGAGTCATGCCTGCCCCGAGGCCCAGGAAGATGACCAAAGAAGAAGAAAGCAGAGAATGTTCACAATGGAGGAGTTAGAGGGTCTCTCCAGGGATATAAAAATATCTTTCCAAACCAAACTAAATAAAGCAGTGGTGGAATTCAAGGTGGAGGTGGCCTCTTTGCCCCGTCGAACCACGGTGTTAGAGTAAACATTAGGAGAATTTCTACAGCTCCAAGCTAACACGGATGATGAGGTAACCACTCTGAAAGAAGAAATTAAGATGTTGAAAGAGGGTTTTGAAGATATTAAAAATTGTGAGAGACGACAAATTCTGAGGGTTAGAAATGTCTCGGAATCTGTCCCCCAGTCTGTCTCCCATTCGGACTTACAGTACAAAATTATTTAAAGAGACTTTTTGTGTATTTGTTCCCAGAGATGGAGGAGAAAGATCTTGAAATGGATGGGGCCCAGCGTGCCCAAGGCCCAAGATTAGCGAACCCAGCCAAAGCCAGAGACATTATTACAAAATTACACCACTACAAAACAAAGGAAAGAATACTGTTAGCCTATACAAACAGCGGGGACGTCACTTTTGAAAACACACAAATTCAAATCTTTAATGATTTTTCTCGAATCACTATTTTCAGAAGGCGAGAGCTCCCACTATTTCCCAGTATGCCCAGTGAAAAGAGGATCCGGCATCGATAGGGTTTCGCTTTCCGTGTTTAATTGTTGATAAGACACAGAAGGAATTTAAAAGAACAGAAGTCTATTTACGGAGGAGAAAGTCCTACGAAAACTTTCAAAACGGAAAGTTGACAAATGAATGGAACCAGACAGGACATCCTTGGCTATTAGAAGCATAGGGGTGTGCTGGCAACAACATTAACAAAATGTTGTAACCGGTGTACTTCCAGAAGACTGGAGAAGAGCTTCCCCTTCACAAAAATGGAAGCACTGCTGCTGATAGAACACAAATGTTAAATATCTTAAATCCAGCAATTTTCAGGATCCCAAACAGCATGGATTTAGTGGAGGAGATAATGTCAAACAAACCTAATTGATTCTTTTTTTATGACTCAGTGACTAAGGTAATCGATCAGTGTGAGTGGTAGCTGTAGTTTACCAAGATTTCAGTAGAGACTTTGACACTGTCTTACATAGAAGACTGATAAACAAGTTGAAATGCTTGGATGTGGATTCTAAGGTAGTTGAATGACAATACATTGGTTATAGGAAAGGTAAAGGGAAAAGGAGGAGGGAAAGGTGGAATATCTCAGGGATATCTACTGGGACTGATGCTCTTTAATTTATTCATTTATTAGTGACAAATGGAACGGATGCAAAATTATGTATTTTTAAAGATTACACAAATAATGGCAACAGGGTTTACACTAGAGGGGTAAAAAAAATGATGAATGATTTAAGTAGATTGGAGGAATTAGTGTGGAAACTAGAATGTAATGCCAAAAAGTGCAAAAAAAGGCACTTGGGTCACAAAAATCCAAATGCAGAATATAAGATTAATGGCACTATAATGTCAACTACTGTAGAGGAATGTGACCTACAGTACTGTAGATGTGATTATTTTATCTGATTTAAAAGTATGTAAAAAATGTAATGCAGCAATGTGTGTGGTCTATAGAAAGACATTTATGCAGCAGAAAGTGAGAGTTGCTAAGCCTCGTTATAGATCATTGTTTAGACCTCACCTAGAGAAGTGTGTTCAATTTTGGAGACCATATCTCCGGAAAGACATACATTGGAGATTGTGCAAAGCAGGGCTACTAAAATTGTGCATGATCTACAGCATAGGATATACCAGGATAGACTTAAGGACCTTCATACGTACAGCTTAGCACATGGAAGGGAGAGGGGGGATATGACTGAAACTTTCAATTAAATAAATGGTTTAAACAAGGTGCCGCAAGGCAGCATGTTTCAGAGACAGACAAGGGCTAGAACAAGAGGTCGTGTTTTGAAACTGTAGGGTGAGAAGTTGGGGGGTAATGTGAGGAAGTCCTTCTTCATGGAGAGGGTGGTGGATTTGTAGAATACCAATGGTACTAGAGACCTGTCCAGTAAGGGAATAAAAAATGCTCTGGATAGACATAAATATAAAGAAAGCCAAGGATCATATAGGGTCGGACGTTTTACAGCATATAGGAAAATGGGCAGACTAGTTGTGTGCCAAGTTGTTGTTATTTGCCGTCAAATTTGATGTTTGTATGTAAATATTTCCTTATACATTTGCATAGGTCTCCAGGTGCAGAAGTGACCTGTTCACATTAAACTTTTTTTCACGTATTGTGTTTCGCACAATTTTATGTACTGCACTTATACACCGTGAGCACTATTTAAGAAGAAAAACAATTATTGTGCTACTAATATAGTTACATAGTTACATAGTAGATGAGGTTAAAAAAAGACGTAGGTCCATCAAGTTCAACCTATGCTAAATTTAGACAACAGATACTTTATCCTATATCTATACTTAATTATTGATCCAGAGGAAGGCAAACAAAAAACCCCATTAAGGGGAAAAATGAATTCCTTCCTGACTCCAAGAATTGGCAATCGGATTAATCCCTGGATCAACATCCTTCCCATGTATACTTATTTGGTATATCCATGTATACCTTTCCCATCTAAAAAGATGTCCAACCTTTTTTTGAACAAATCTATTGTATCTGCCATCACAGTCTCCATGGGTAATGAATTCCACATTTTAACTGCCCTTACTGTAAAGAACCTTTTCCTTAGTTGCTGGTGAAATTTCCTTTCCTCCAACCTTAAGGGATGGCCCCGAGTCCTTTGTACTGCCCGTGGGATGAATAGTTCTTTTGAAAGCTCCTTGTATTGTCCCTGAATATATTTGTATTTAGCTATCATATCCCCTATTAGACGCCTCTTTTCTAATGTAAATAAATCTAATTTAGCTAGCCTCTCCTCATAAGTTAGAATGTCCATCCCCATCAGTACTGTTGCACTTCAATATTTCTTTTTTGATTTGCGGATGTCTCCAAGAGCAGAATTTACCTTCTCACACTGGACCTTTTAAAAGAGTGTTTATAGTAAACGCTTCTCTCTTTGATGTAGTCAGATCTTATTGAAGTCAGAGCGTAACTATCATATTATGAGAAGTACCAATAATTGATACTTGCATCAAAGACTATTATCCTATTCATTGTTTTTTTTCAATCAAAGCTTTGTTCCCAGATAATCTGACTGAACATCTGACAGTCTCTGATTATCGGTACGATAACTATAGTAACAAATCATATTAAAAGTTTAGGTTATCTGCAGTAGGAACATGTCAGCGAGATTTAAAAACTTGAGATATCCAGAAATCTTGTATGAAATGATTATGTCACTGTCATCTAGAAAGGTGGTTCTTCTTTTAAGCAAAATATTGCTAAAAAATAATACCATTATTACCATACTTACCCGGACAGAGGGACATCCCTGTATCCAAACTTTGTAACAGAGTTTGATGGAATACAATCTTTGTTCAACTACTAGTACTTTAGCTGGTCCAGGCATTTCAGTCCAGGCTATATATATATACTCACTCCCTAAAGCCCCTCTCCCCCCAGCTACCACTGAATATGAAAGAAGGAAAAGCCCAAACACCCCATCTGAATCAAAGATGGTCCAATGAAGAAAGTAGAAATAATTTAACGCAACAAAAAAACAGTATATAAAGTATATGTAATGTTTAGTACACAGCATCTCTCCTCAGTTCTATTCCCTCAATTATTTTGGGTGTGTGCATTTTATATGTTCAGATATCTGATCCATCTTAAAAAAAACATCCGTTCTGATACCAAAAACTGCATTTACCTCTCAACACCGACTCAATGATGGCAACATGCCAACTCTGAGTAATCTGGTCCCACTCCAGTAACAACAAAAAGGGACGTCTAAACCAAACTTTTTTTAATATATTCCAGGTTTCTAGTATTTTAGTGGCCCAAAAAGTGTGAAGTAAGAAATCTGTATCTAGGGTCAACAGTCAGATATTTAGTCTGGAACGTACTCATTTGCAGGCTGTCTCAATCATTCGGGGTGAGTCTGACACATTAGAAGATTGTGTCACTCATTTCAGGTTATTGTCGCTGACAAAGGCATACGCTCTCATTTATTGTGAGTCTAAGGCCTCGTCCAGGGTGATGCTGAGCAGGCGCGCGCGCTCATGCTGGCGGCGATGAAACACATTATTGTAATGTGTGTGGCCAGCGTGAGTGAGCGCCTGCGCATGCACAACGCTTAGCTACTTGCCGAAGCAAGCAAATTTTAATATGCCGCTTGCTGGTGCGTCACGTGAACTATTCGTCCAATGAGGGCGAACCAGCTCCGTGAGATCATGGCCACGCCCCCTGACACGCCCCCCCATGCGCGTACTTAGCTGGCCACAAATCGTCCAGCCGAACAGAGCGCGCAACGTCCCCGCGCACGAGCGCCAGAATGCACGCTCCCTGCATGGCCGCAGCTTTATTTGATATAAGGCAGCTACACTTAACTAGAATGCATCTCAGTCTTCAGAAAGCAGTCTTAGACATTTAGGGGCCTAAGCACTAAAGTTTCATTTAAAAAATCGCCGGGCCATTTCAATCGCCGTTTTTATGACCGTTGCTATCACGGTATTCAGAAAGCGTTGATTACCTATGATAGCAAAATTCACAAACCAGGCGAGTTGCTGGCGATGTGATGAACGCCAACCTGAAAAGGCCTTACCCGGCGAGTACCCCCACATAAAACCATTTTTTATACACAGGATTGATACTATAGGCCAGCAGGGGTCCCCAGTTGGTCCTTGTGGGTGTCCGGGGGCCTCCAGGTGGTCCCCGTGGGTGTCTGGGAGCCCCACAAGGAGTCCCAGAGTGGTCCCCGCGGGTGTCTGGGGGTCCCCGGGTCATCCCCACGAGGGTCTGGGGGCCGTCGGGAGGTTCCCACGGGTGGCTGGGGGCCCTCGCGTGGTTCCCATGGCTGTCCGGGGTTCTCAGTTGGTGATATTAATGGGTATCAGCTCCGGAGAAATTAAGAATTTTTTTTTCGAAGTGCCACCTCGCTGCTTCTCAGCAGGTTTCCAACACCTTCACACCAACATTTTCTGGCATGAGAATTTGGGGAGAAAATCGCCATTCTAGAGCAGTGATAGGTGTTGATAACCTAATCGCTGCTACTAAAATTGCATGAGTTTATGAACATGCCGAAAAGCAGTGAAAAGTGGCTCATCACCGCTCCCTCAGCGATTTTTATTTTAGCAAATTTTTGGGGGTGATTCAGCCTTTTTACGCCACTTATCGCCGCTTACTGAATAGCAATAGGCATTTTGGGAGATAAGTGCATGATAAGTGGCTTATTAACACTTACTTCATAGGCCACTTAAAGTGGGTCGGTTTATTGGAAGTCAGCCTTATTCGTGACAATGACAATGAGTCTCGCTTACTGGGAGGCAGTCGCATTCATTTTGATTCAGTCTCAATCAGTTACAGTATATTTAGTGTTACCCATCAGAAGGCAGTTCCCCTCATTTATACCCTGTCTCACTCACTGAGCTATTTCTAGCTGACTCATATGAGATGTATAAATACACCTGTAACTTCCACCTCCTGCACTCCACTAGTAAGATGCAGAAGCTTGGACACCTACATTTAGAAAAGTCACAGACCTACCCTCAAGGATGAAGCCACAATTAGAAATGGTACAGGTGGCATTACATGGCTCGGTGCTTTACGTATCAAGGTAGCTGTGGAGCAAAACTGACACTAAACCCCCTATTTACTACTCTATGAAGTTGTTTCCTACCGCAAATTTCTTAATCACTGATGTTAACAAGGCAGGTTGTTGAAGAAAAGCCAGAAATAGTTAAGCACAATTTGTTACATCCAATTATTGAACATATACAGACCAGCGCCCAAAAAGTCCAATAAGTCCCAAATACTGCTGCGGCACAGTTTATTCGAGCATTTGCCCGTTCTGTGCCGCAGCAGTAGCCTGGCGCGCGCCCGAGTGTGACGGGCGCACACCGAAGCAGCGGAAGAGCGCCTCCGATCGGGGCGCTCTCCCTACCGCTGCCGGGTCCGGCGGGTCCCCCGGAACCCCCTGCCGCTGTCCCGCGATCGCGGGACACCAGGGCTCCCTCGGGGAGCCCCTGGACACGCGTGCAGCGGGCGCACGCTCCCGATGACGCGTGACCGCGCGTCTATGACGCGCGGCACGCCGAGGGGCGGCCACTAGCAAGCCGGGAGATTTCCCGGCTTGCGGTACCGACCACACTTCAATAAAGTGTGTCGGTAGTGTAGAGTCCAAACAAATGAAGGGGGAGAGAATCCAGATGGTCCAATCACTGGAAGATCTCCAATCCGGGGTTCCGTGACATAGGGACAGAAACAAAAAGATAATAATAGTGTAATACGTAATGTTAAAATTGAACAAACAACATAAAACACATAACAAGAGACATAACACTAAACAAACAAGCTGAAAATAAAATAACTATTTATTAAAACAAACGGAGCCTGCTGCAGCGGTTCATCAGGGGGTTAAAACCCAAAACCCTACTTACAGCAGGACTGGAATAATACGTGTGTGTGACCAAGTAAGGCTGACGCCGGTAGCAGTAAGGGTCCATGCGGGCTCCCCGATGTGTGGTATATGTCCCGTTTTCCTCTGACTTCGGAGCACTCTCCAAGATGGATGCCGAGGATTGGAAATCCACACACCTGCACACGTGCAAAGCAGCCTCTCTCGCGATATCTCGATGACACTGTTTCCTGATTCACTTGACTGACACTGTCTCACAACCAGCACTTCTCCAAGGCGTCGTGACCTCTGACCCTACGCGTTTCGTGACTGGCGTCACTTCCTCAGGGGTTGGTTCAGTGATGGTGAAGTCCCATTATATGTACCTCACTCGTCGCTGATTGGATAGAAATGACTAATTCCAATAAGTTTAAAATTCAGCTCTAACAAAACAAAACAATACAAACTCAGACTAACACAACCAAGTACACAAAAACAGACTTACAAACATGATATAAATGAAGATGAATGGACCATGGAGTCACATCTAAGACTGCATAGATAGCAGTAACATAATATAACATAATAATTATATAAATGTGATGATCTATATTTTATAATAAATAAAGAACTAAATATTCTAAATAAATAATATAATTATTATAATAATTCTAATTATTATATATAAAAATAATAATAATAACAATAATAATAAAGAAAAAGAAAAGAGAATATAATATATTAAAAAGTGCAATAATATACACTGATTAAAAGACCCTATTCTATTTAATAAGAAAGACCCCTATATCAAGGTCTAGATTCAATCCATTTGGAGAGAGGGTTTTAAGATCATAAATCCAGAACGCTTAACGTCTGCTAATCTGGTTGAGTTTATCACCGCCCCCCCCCCTCCAATTGGTAGCAACAATTGCAATTGCTTGACAGCAAAGACCAGTGGGGTCCTTGTTGTGGCAATTCAAAAAATGGTTGGACACACTGTGGGATATTAGACCTTTTTTAATGTTATACACATGCTCGTAGATCCTTCTTTGGAAGGACCTACCAGTGCGTCCCACATACTGTAAGCCACAAGGACAAGTCAGTAAGTAGATTACATAAGCCGTATGGCAATTAATGAAGGATCTTATTGGATAGATTTTTAAAGTAACATTGGACTTGAACATAGTGCCTGTTTTACCATACATACAGGCTGTACATCTGGTACATGTGAAAAAGCCATTAACTACATGAGACGAATGAGACTTCTTTTTAGACAGTGGGCAACTAAGTGCTACTAAAGATTTGAGGAACGAAAATGTGTGGTGCTCTAAGAAAAACCTCAAAATATACTTGCAAAAAACCTGTAATGTTCAATATATCATATGATGTTCCTGAGACGATAACCCCCGATAATCAATAAATGGAAAACAGTCCAACATGAATCACTTCTCAATTGCAATCTGACTAGTGGGCTAAGACCCCCACAAACACTGCAGTAAGGGGCCACACTATTAATGAAAGTGTCCCAACATAGGATATCAGAGTGGAGTATGTGCCAGTGGTGAAAATAACTCACTTTTGGGAGTAGATGTTAACCAGGAAATCTTCTTCTTCCTATTGGGGGTGTGCATCCAATTTTTCTGATGGGGATAAACGTGAGAGCAAAGAAAAAGCAGGCACCGTTTCTCAGGAAAGAGCAAAAAAATGTAAATAAGTCAAGGAGAGCGTTTGCCCTAAAAACAATTATTTAATGGAACCAGCAAACAAATACAGCTGCATTACGGGGTACAAGGGACCCCCACCAATGCGTTTCGAGCGTGAGCTCTTTATTAAGGTGACTAGTTGATGTACTCACCAGTCAGCTTAAATACCCTTAGAAAACGTGCTGCCGTCCATTCGCAGTTCACTTCCTGAAACTCCTACGGAGTGACGCATACGGAGTGACGTCAGCACGTTTTGTGCAAACGAACACAACTTTATTGACAAAAAACAGTGAAATATTAAAAACACTATATCCACATAGAAAAAGACATAGGAGCACTAGATATAATCTTTAGTACTAGAAAACACACAAAAACAAATGTGAAATTAAAAAGAAAACTCATAAATCTATGAAAATCTCTAATACAGTAAAATAAAAGGAATTATCTAACAAGTGGGTAAACAAATTTCAATGTTTATGAGTGTATACTTAAATCTCTTTAATGTTGATAATCATTTAAAATATCCACTTGAAAAGAAAAAGATGTATAATTAGCTGTATACTAAGGAGATGAAAACGAAATCTATTAATTAAATATAGATATTAATATATGTAAGTAATTATATGATAATAAATGATTAATCACATTGTTAATAGAAATTGAAAGGAAATCCCTTTGACTAAGCAATAAATTCAACTAAAATTGAAAAATACATAATCAGAGATGTTTAAGTGTCGACAACACTTGTGAATACAGAAGTGTATTATAAAAATGGGGCGTTCAAATAGAAAAGAACTTTAAGATAATACATAAAGATTTAAGGTTGTTGGCCTTAGTGAAAATTATACTCGGAGTGGGGGTCAATACCTGTGCCAGAGTGTTATCTCTCAAAAGAATAGGCCAATACTTCTTGAGTGTCACGACTTTGCTCGCCACAAACCTGGGTCGGACCGCGTGGCTGAGGTGGGGTTGTAAAAGCACCGACCTTAGACCGCGCAGGCTGATCCGGATTGCGCAGTTCGTAGTCGTACGTAGCAGGATCAGGATAGGAGAAGACAGCATCGTCGGTGGACACGCCAGGGTCAGGACTGGAGACATCAGGGTAAACGTTGTTCAAGCAGGCGTTCGGCAACAGGTAGTCAGGAGAGCCCCGCTTCAGCTTAGGAGCGCGGGAGTGGCCTCTGCGCGTGCGGCGACCATGGCCCATGGTACTGGTCTCAGGAGGTGGTAGACAGACCAGAGTAGCACACCGCCTAGCTGCACTGGTAAACCAGTGCTTCAGCGCAAGAGTTCTGAGCGGCCTGGGGAATCCTCTGTTTCAGCGCAGGAACCAGGACACGGCCTCTCTAGATTAGGGAAAGAGTAGGCCCCAGGAACCAGGAAGCTGAAGATACACAGGGAAACCTCCGCTTCAGTGCAGGAAACCAGGAACAGACCGCTGCATGAATATAGCAGCCGGTCACAGGAAACAAGGAGCTGAAGTAACAAGGAGAGTACTCAGCTTCAGCACAGGAAACAGGAACTGACCGCTGCATGAGACTAGCAGCCGGTCACAGGAATCAGGGAGCTGAAGAAAACAAGGAGAGTACTCCGCTTCAGCACAGGAACAGACCGCTGCGTGACACTAGCAGCCGGTCTCAGGAACCAAGGAGACAGACAAGACAAGGCTTATGGCAGAACACAGAGACATCCAGGAAGGACTATGCTCGGCAGGGAGCATTGTGGGAAGGCAACACTTAAAGGTCAGAGAACCAATGGCAGAAGGGGCGTGTGGTAGTATTGCTTTGGTGAGTGAATCCAGGCTGCAGTAAATATCAGGGGAAGTGTTCCGGGACTGCACTACTGCAAGGTAAGGCAAACATTAAACCGAGGAGCGGATTCCTTACAGTACCCCCCTCTTCACGTGAGACCTCCGGGCGAACAAGACCACTCATAGAGTTGGGGGACCAGGAGTTGTTCCTGAACCGTCTAGGATTGGTGTTAGAGTCATGGTTCAGAGACTCGTGGTCACTCCTTTGTGTACCCCCACCCCCCGGAGAGAACTGCGGCCAGCTAGGGCCATCCATGGGTCTCGGGGACATCGAGTTGTTCCTAAAGTTTTTTAGGCGGAAAGGGTATCCATAAACGAGTAGTTCCTTAGTGAGTACTGTTCTAGGATATGAGAGTGGTGGTAGAGATATCATTGGTACCTGGCTCGCCCCGCGAAATGGCTTGGGAATCCAAGGCTGTGAAGAACCAGAGGGTTCCGGAGCAGAAACGGCAGAAGAACCCCCACTGGGAGCCCAGTCTTTAGTAATGGGACCAGAATTTAGGATAAGAGGCCTTGATAGTTGATCGAATATACCCGGGTGACCTTCGGGACAGACAAAGTCTTGGCTGACCTCTGCATGTAGGAATTTGAGAGGGACTTCTCCTCCAGAGGTCTCCCAGGTAGTGGTCAGCGAGGGTATAGGGTGGGTGGGAGCATTTCCCAGTATTGGTATGGAAGGTGACAAGGCAAGCAGTAAACCAGACATAGAGACCGAAATCTTGGGTACATACAGAGTATTTCCAACTCAAAGGAAATAACAGGGCAACAGAAGGTTCCGAGGTGGAAAAACATCATTTCACAGAGGCAGAGAAGCACTCAGCAGTGGAGCTCTCAAATACTGGGGAACCCTCAGTGGGAGATAGTATGGTCTGGGGAGTAGGAATAGGCTTTGGGGCTCTAATATCAGAAACTTGAGAATCAGGCAGAGCAAGGGTAGCGGAGGGAGGGGAGCTAACCTCAGAAGCTGAAGTCTGTACTTCAGTGACAGGGACCTGAGAGACTACAAAAACAGTAGCGAGTAAAGGAATTGACTCCGGAGCTGGAGGCTCGGAATCCATAACAGAAACATCTCGCAAAGCAGGGGTACCGATAGGAGAACTAGCGTCAGGAGCTGGTGCCTGGGAATCAGTGACTGGTAATGGAAGAGTAATGATGGGAGTTAAAGAGACAATAAGCGGTAAGTTGGAACCGTGGAAACTCTTAATAGCAGAAACCTTTAAAGTAAAAGGAGTTGTATCCAAAACTGCAAGGGCCCTAACAACAGGGGTGCTTGTCATGACAAAAACAGATTTAGGCGTGTTTACTAGTGCAAAAATTCTGATAACGGGACTCCTAGCCAGTGGTGAGGGTGTCAGGGTTTGACTAGTGAGAACATCAGATATAGTGATAAGTGACTTAGAATCAATCACTGAGGTTCTAGGTTTGCTGGACATGTGTGAGAAAGTACCCTTTAAGACAGGAATTTTAATTTTTACCCCGAGTAACCCAACGGTTGCTGGAGCACGTTTAGCTGCAGTGCTGAGGGACTGAGGTTTAGCAAGAGCAGTAAAACTAAATAGCTCAGATTTAAACACCAGGACTTGTAATATAAGCAGGGTGGTCTCAGACTGTACTAAGGGGGTAACAACCGATATGCTGATCCCTGGAGGGTTTGCATGGGCAGAGAAATCAGGGGAACTAACAGCAAGGACGACCTCTATAGAAAGAGATTCTGAATCTGAAGGGAGGTTTTTACCTCTCCGAGTATCAGGGCCGGCAAGGCAAATTTCAGAGAGAGGGGAAACTGTGTGCAGGCTTCTAGCTAGCACATATGAAAAAGCGTCGCTTTTAAGTGAAAACAGTGTGTCAGCAAACCCTCCTGGGAACACAACATGAACCCCAGGAGGGGCATACTGACCACTGTACGGTTTTAACCCTAAGCTTTGAGAAGGGGAGAACACAGACAGTACACGGGGGGTAATCATAACTGTACTGGTCTCTGAAGTGGGTATTTGGTAAGGAGTGTCTGGGAAACCAGAAATGACTGCAGATTCCACGACGTGGGGACTATGTGCTGAAGCAGGGATCATCGCTCTCTGGGTGACAGACTGGTTCAGCGAAGTACAGTACCTGGAAATGGGAACTCTGCGACCAAGCTTAGGGAAAAACTTGGTAACTGAATACATTTAACTGGAATCAGAACTTTAGCCGAAGTTTCAGGGGGCACAGCAGCTGAAACTTGAGCTGAAGCAGCGGTTTTATAGCAAAAACTAACTAAGGATTCAGCAACCTTGGGGAAGTCATTTAATGCAACCTCTGCTATAGGACTTGGGGACACATTCTCTGAGGCCGGAACGAAGGCTTGGAGGCAGCAAGAATTTACAGGAGTTAAAGCAGATAATACCTGAGAGTAGAACTGTGAGGAATCAGGGATCGCGGCGCCCGCGCCCTGGTTCCTCTGCTGATATATTCCCTCCTGCTGCCGTGGCGCGAACCTCTCGCCAGCGCCACTCACCTCCGTCGGTTCTGGGGGTTCCCCGTCGTCCTCGGCGTCCCCGGTTTCCAGCAGTACCTCACGCGGCCGCCATGTTGCTCGGGTGCGCGCCTGAACAGCGCGCGCCGGGCGAAGTTAATTTATTCACTGCTCTGGCAGTGAAGACCCGCCCCCAATACAGAAATATGATCTCCTGTCAAGACAAGAGTCCTCACCTGTCTGCCAATCAAGGGAACCTATCCAGGATGGCTCCACGCAGTCCTCCAGGTCTGCCTTCACTTCTGATTGGTCAGCCACACTTTATAATGCTAGTCCTTCCTATCATTCATTGCTCGACATAGTTTTCACTTGGATTACTACTCTGGCGTTTTCTCTCTCATTCACTCAGGTTAAGACTTGGCTTGGCGGACGTCTCTCTCTGGCTCTAGACCCCTGCTTGGACAAACGACCTTCCAGAATTCTCCAATCCCAGACCTTGGCTAACGGCAACGACAACGGCATTTCTACACCGGTACCGGCAAGTATTGCTAGCGAAAAACACCTGGCCTGGCAACGCCAAAATCACCACACTCCGGACACGCTCCCTTTGCTGCGGGTGCGTGCTTCTATACGTTCCTCACCTCAGTGAAAGGAACGGGTCTGGTCTGCGGGCAGCACCGGCGTAACAAGAACATAGAGAGTTTTTCCTCTGTAATAGGTGAGACAAGGGATTCTTCCTCTGGAGCTAGGGACGTGACCATGGCTGGCGGAGAACAGGGGGTTACCAAAGGGGACTCAGGGAGCTGCCCCACAGGGTTTAATACAGGAATGACCCTGGGAACAGAACTTAGAAATTGAAGCTGAGTACGTGGAGGTAGGAGGGATTTATTCCCTGACAGGGAAGGCATGCAGAACTGCCTAGCAGGGGTTAAAGCAGGAAAAACTTCGAGGGCTGAATAGGGAGATTCAGAGTTAGGAATAGAGGGAAAAAGGGACTTGTTCTCGGATACTAGAGCCTTAGTGTTGGCTAGAGAAATATACGTATACTCCAGGGGAACCTCACAGGACTGATCAGCAGGGGTTAACGTAGACGTATCATTGGTGTCAGAGTACCCGGGTGTACAATCAGGGCTAGGGACCGTGGCAGCTTCTACGTTAGGGGGCAGTGATAGTGGGTCAGTTTGGTCATTTCCTGGAGAGGGAGATACGTCCCCAGGTTTAGCGACAGGACTGGCAGCACAGGTGGACTGCCAAGCGGCAGCGTAGCTGGCGAGGAGAGGGTCCTGTTCCTTTATGCAAATGTCCAAAGTCAGGGAAAGTACACAGAGTGTGTCTTGAGCATGAACCACTTTGAAGAGAGGGTCCTGTTGTACTAGGTGAATGTCCAATGATAAGGCCAAGGCAAGGAGTGCATTTTGGGCGATGGCAAGTTTGATAGGATGCACATTATCCCAGGTTAAAGGGGAACCAGAGGAGCAAACACAATCGGCCAGAGACTGTTTAAAGTCCTTGAGGCAATAAGCCTTACTAATGAGATCGTTACGGCATTGTCTTTGCAACGGGGTTAAACCTTCATACATAATCGGATCTTCAATCAGGGGTAGTATTTCGCACAGATACTGGTTTTCAAACTGGGACTGGTCTACAGGCCGGGAAAGGATTTCAGACAGAAACATACCAACCCTCACCACAGGGCGGTCTGAGTTTGTGGGGCCGAGCATACTGTCACGACTGTGCTCGCCACAAACCTGGGTCGGACCGCGTGGCTGAGGTGGGGTTGTAAAAGCACCGACCTTAGACCGCGCAGGCTGATCCGGATTGCGCAGTTCGTAGTCGTACATAGCAGGATCAGGATAGGAGAAGACAGCATCGTCGGTGGACACGCCAGGGTCAGGACTGGAGACATCAGGGTAAACGTTGTTCAAGCAGGAGTTCGGCAACAGGTAGTCAGGAGAGCCCCGCTTCAGCTTAGGAGCACGGGAGTGGCCTCTGCGCGTGCGGCGACCATGGCCCATGGTACTGGTCTCAGGAGGTGGTAGACAGACCAGAGTAGCACACCGCAGAGAGGCCGAGAGGCGGAGATAGAGCGTCATGAAAACCATAGAGAGGAAGAAGCCGCGTGTATCCTTTGCTACACCGCACTGAGTGAGCCCTTGCAGGCGGTTCGTAGAAGAGTGCGACCGGACTGTGACGTCACTATCGGGCGCTCCATGGAGGAGTAGCAACACGTGACTAACGTGCTTGGATGCGGATGTGAGCGGAGGCTGCTACACGCTGATGAGGATCGATGTTCCAGGACTATCCGGCAGCATAGATTGAGACCTGCCCCGTCTTGAGTGAGAGGGAGACGGCTTCCACAACTACCAGCTTGACATCAGATGAGGAGAGATCCCCTGCACCCTACAATCGAGTGAGGAGTGCCTTCTGGAGCTGTGTACTGGTGTGGTATACCCAATTACCAACTGCTCATATATTACTCTATTGATGTACGCAGATTATATATATTTTTATAAGTAAACTTAAATTTTTATTGTACTTCACTATGTGCGTTGTGCGCCTTGTTTTTTAGTTTCTTCCATAGCACACCGCCTAGCTGCACTGGTAAACCAGTGCTTCAGCGCAAGAGTTCTGAGCGGGCTGGGGAATCCTCCGTTTCAGCGCAGGAACCAGGACACGGCCTCTCTAGATTAGGGAAAGAGTAGGCCCCAGGAACCAGGAAGCTGAAGATACACAGGGAAACCTCCACTTCAGTGCAGGAAACCAGGAACAGACCGCTGCATGAATATTGCAGCCGGTCACAGGAAACAAGGAGCTGAAGTAACAAGGAGAGTACTCAGCTTCAGCACAGGAAACAGGAACTGACCGCTGCATGAGACTAGCAGCCGGTAACAGGAATCAGGGAGCTGAAGACAACAAGGAGAGTACTCCGCTTCAGCACAGGAACAGACCGCTGCGTGACACTAGCAGCCGGTCTCAGGAACCAAGGAGACAGACAAGAGAAGGCTTATGGCAGAACACAGAGACATCCAGGAAGGACTATGCTCGGCAGGGAGCATTGTGGGAAGGCAACACTTAAAGGTCAGAGAACCAATGGCAGAAGGGCCGTGTGGCAGTATTGCTTTGGTGAGTGAATCCAGGCTGCAGTAAATATCAGGGGAAGTGTTCCGGGACTGCACTACTGCAAGGTAAGGCAAACATTAAACCGAGGAGCGGATTCCTTACATTGAGCACATGTCTAATACATGGTGCCATCTGATTGCACTGTGTGACAAACTCTATATTGTCATCCCCCTTGGATCTGGATTTTTTCTGATACTCAAGTAATGTGGACCTGTCGATAGAATCCACCTGTCCCATAACTTGATTTATTTGCTCTACCGGATATTTGCTTTGGATGAATTTCTGTTTCAAATCTTCTGCCTAACTCACAAAGGTCCGGGAGTCAGAACAGTTACGCTTCATGCGAACGAACTGTCCCTTAGGTATATTCCTGATCCACTGGGGATTGTGATGGCTATCCGCCATTAGATAGTTATTGGCCTGGACAGGTTTAAAGAATGTCTTAGTCTGAATTGTATTATCGACAATGTATAGATTCAGATCAAAAAAATCGATCTGTTGCTCATCAAAATGACACACAAACTTTAAATTCCTGTCATTATTATTTAGATATTTGATGAACTCATCTAACAATTGCAGACCCCCAGACCAAATAAACACCACATCAACAATGTAGCGACGCCATAGCACCAAATTTGCACCCAATGGGCAGTTGTTCCAAATGTAATCTTCCTCCCATGTACGCATGAAGAGGTTGGCATAACTGGGTGCAAATTTCGTGCCCATGGCAGTCCCACATGTCTGTAAATAAAATTGTGAATTGAAACAAAAAAATTGTGAGTGAGAATGTGTAATATACTTTCTAACAAAAAACATTTCAAACCTGGTGTAATATCAGTGTTAGTGTCCAGTACTCAAGAGATGGTCTGGCAACCCTGGTCGTGTCGGATGACGGTATACAGAGAGGTTACATCAGCTGTCACCCACACGAACCCCGGTCACCACTCCACCTCTCACAGTATCTGTAAAACATGTATAGTGTCACGTAAGTAAGATTTAGTTGTGCATACAAAAGGTTGAAGGTGAAAATCAATAAACTGTGATTTAATCCCTGAAATAATAGGTCTACCCGGTGGATTAGTGAGGTGCTTGTGTATTTTGGGAATAAAATAAAAGAATGGAGTGCGTGGAAATGCAATTCTCAAGAAGTCAAATTCGTCCACAGTAATGGCTAGTTCAGTAAGCCCTTTGTTAAGGAGAGGCAACATATCATGTTTGAACTGACTCAAGGGATCGCTAGACAAAGGGAGGTAGGTATCCGTATCACTTAGGATTCGTGGGGATTCCTTTATATTGAAGGCCTGATCCATAATGACAATACCCCTTCCCTTGTCGGCAGGTTTGATAACTATGTTCTCGTTTACCTCTAAGAGGGCCAATGCTTCTTTTTCCAATTTACTTAGATTGTCATGCCAGATTTTTTATAACTATAATTTTATTAGGTGTAATGGTGCATACATTATAACACAATCCATTTGCATATACAGTTCCACCATTTCCATGTTTTCAAACACTGAACGTGACACACGTGACAAACCCAACAGACCCACAAATAAGACATCAGGGTAACGGGATGGGGGGAGGGGAGGGGGGGCCAGAAAGCGACCTCTTGTACTTCTGGGCGGTTATGGCGCTCTTCATCCATCTCTCTTCCAGAGCCTTTCGTATTCTAGAATACCGGGCCTACAACTCAGCCTCCAGGGGCGACCCCGCTTCGTTGAGCTCCCCTATATTTCCGGGTCTCCTAGTCGCTGTGTGGTCAAGAATCCATTTGGTCAAGGGAGAATGCATTTATGACTATCATTGCAAAATTGTGGTGGTATCTACTCCCGGGATGTCTGTCTGGGTCAACCAGGGCGACCAGACTTTTAGAAAATTTGGGCCGGTGTCATTGACCAGACTCGTCAATTGTTCCATTCGGCAAACAAACCAAATTCGATTCCGTATTTTGGGTATAATTGGGAGGTCTGGTTGCTTCCACAGTGCTGCGATCTCGCACCTGGTGGCGGTCGCAAAGTGTGTGATCAATTTATGCGTTGCGTTCGAGAACCCCCGGGTCCGCCTGCCCAATAGGAGCAGCTATGGGTCCAGGGGGACCTCCACGTCTATCAGTCTTTGCAGGCATTCCCTAATCTCCGCCCAAATCGGAGCCACCTTCAAGCAGGACCACAGCATGTGAAGCAAGCCCGCTCTTTCCCCGCACTGCTTAGGGCAGAGCGGCGAATAGCCTTTGACAAATTTCGATAATTTAGTTGGGGTGTAGTACCAGCGCATCAGGACTTTGTATGCGTTCTCCTTTAACGTGGTACAGATAGAGCTTTTGGCTGCTGCCTGCAGGATCCTGTCCCAGTCCTCGTCCTCTAACGTTTCCCCTAAGTCTGCTTCCCATTGTCTCATATAACTAAGTCAGGGTTCGTCTGCTGTCTCTGGACAGATCACTTCCCTGTACATTGTAGAGGTTAGTCCCCTTGTGTCTGTAGCTCTGGAACACAGCTGCTCGAAGTTTGTTCTCTTGGGCCGAATTGGGGCTTTGTTTTAGAAAGCTCTGATCTGGAGGTATCTAAACAATTCTGTATTAGGTATATTTTTCTCCTCTTTGATGTGATCAAACTCCATCATATCAACATATCAAACTTTGATATGCAGACTCCCCTCCAGATCATTTAGTCTAATATAGCCTGACTTAATCCAAATTGCAAAGTGTGGACGATCCAGGCCTGGAGAAAAGTCCGGATTACCCCAAATGGGTGTCATCAAGGAGTTTAGTGTTGTGAGAGAACATTTAAATTTGGTAGCCTCCCAAACCTTCAAGGAGTTCGATATAGTCTGTAGCGGGGTCTGTATTCCAGACCAACTTTTTTTTGGTAACCAGATAAGGTTCTGCAGCTCAATGGGCGCACAGCACTCTTTTTCCAGCGCCACCCATCTCCGAAGAGCCAGGTCTGAGTGCCACTGTATAATTTGGCTCAGCTGGGCTGCTTTGTAATAGGCGAACAAGCAAGGCACCCCCAACCTTCCCCTCGAGGTCGGCCTCCTCAAGATATCTTTTTTTATCCGTGGGCTTTTTTTATTCCAGATAAACTTCATTATTCTAGACTGCAGAGAGAGGATATCATCGTTCAACAGGGGGGTCGGGAGGGCCTGAAACAGGTATAGCACCTTGGGGAGAAGATTCATTTTAACACTATGAATTCTTCCGATCCAAGAGATACCATGCCCCTCCCATCTTCTGAGATCCTCCCTCAGTGTCTTGAACAAACTGGGATAATTTGCCTTGTATAATGCTTTCACATCTCTTGTTATATATACCCCTAGATATTTGATCATGGAGGGTTGCCATTTAAAGTTAAAGTTCAATCCAATTAGCTTATCCAATGGTTTGGGTAAGTTTATATTGAGGGCTTCTGATTTGGCCTGATTAATTTTGAACCCCGATATTTGTTTAAACCGCCCCAATATTGCGAACACATTGGGCAGGGAGGTGAGAGGTCTGGATAGTGTCAATATGACATCATCCGCGTACAACGCCACTTTGTGCGTCTGCTCTTTGGCTGTTATTCCTGACACATCTGGACTTAATCTCAGGTGTGCCGCCAAGGGTTCAATACATAGGGCAAACAGCAAGGGGGACAGCGGGCAACCCTGCCTCGTGCCACTGCGGATTTAAAATTGTCCCGAAGGGAACCCCTGATGTCGCACCCTCGCCGCCGGCCCCTCGTATAATGCCATAATAGCTCCCAAAAGGCGTCCCTCAAAGCCAAATGCTTCCAGTGTCCCCCTTAGATAGGGCCAATCAATCCTATCGAAGGCTTTTTCAGCATCCAGACTAAGTACCATTGACGGGATATTATGTTTTTGGGCCAAGTCGATAAGATCAATTACTCGTCTGGTATTATCTGCCGCTTGCCTACCTCTGATAAACCCCACCTGATCTGGATGAATCAACCCAGGGAGGACGTTACCCACTCTGTTGGCTAAAAGTTTTGAAAATATTTGTATGTCCGTATTGATCAGAGAGATGGGCCGGTAGCTCTAACAGTCTGCCGTGTCCTTTCCTGGTTTATAGATCAAGGAGATGGACGCCTGTAGCATCTATGCTGGGAACGAGGCCCCTTGTAAGACCGAATTGAAGAGTTTTAACAAATGTGGTGCTAGTAATTTCAAATATTTTTTATAGTAGAGATTTGAGAATCCGTCTGGACCTAGCGCCTTGGCTGGCTTGAGAGACTTTACAACTGCTGTTAGCTCTTCTAAAGAGAAGTCTGTCTGCAGAGCTTCCCTCTCCGCCCTGCTCAATTGTGGCAACTTTGCCCCCGTTAAGAATTCCCAGAGATTGTCCCTCGTTTTCTGATTGTGTGTAACCTTACCTCCATCGTAGAGCACCTCGTAGTAGGATTTTAATTCCTCCACGATGCGCATAGGGTTAGAGGTAAGCTCCGCCCCCTGTGTGCGAATTGATTGGATGTGGTAATTTGGTGCCTTATTTCGGAGCTTATTTGCTAAAAGGGTGTCCGGCTTGTTCACCTTCTCAAAGAACCTACGTTTAGTCCAGCTCATCTCCTTTTCAGCCTGGGAGGTTAAACGAATATTTAGCTGGTGTTTGATATATGAGATTTCTTTTAAGGTAGCGTTTTGTTTTAGGGACTTATGTGTTGCAATACAGGGAAAAGGGAGACCAAAAAGCGCACCAGCACAAACGGAGCAGGAAGAAACCAGTTTATTCTTGCTCCGTTTGTGCTGGTGCGCTTTTTGGTCTCCCTTTTCCCTGTATTGCATTGAGTAGCTGCACAGCCTGCCTGCCTGCCCTACCAGGATGTGAGTATTTGCATATTTTTCAGGGGAACCTGCCAATGAGACATATGGTGAGTGGGTTGCACCACACACCACCTGTCTTCAGGAGGATAGTACCCATTATATGACACAATAGGTACTATATCAATTGTTAGTACCCTGGTACAGTGGTCTGGCTTATTATCATTTTGAGATATACCTGCATTTGAGCGCTTCAGCTATTTTCCATACTTATGTGTTGCAGTAAGTGATGCTAATTTTTCCTGTAGTTCCTTAATCTGGCGATCCTGTTCCCTCCGGCGGCAAGCCGCCAGAGACATCAGAGATCCCCTAAGGGTAGCTTTATGTGCCTCCCACAACATGGAGTGTGATGTCACGCTACCCTCGTTCTCTACAAAATACTCTGTGATTTTGTCTCCTATCTCCTTCCCAAGGGCTGGAATTTTGAGTAGCAGCTCATTAAGTCTCCAGTTTGCTCCGGGTCTGTCTAAAGAGTTTAACTTGCACCGCAGCTCTATAGGTAAGTGGTCTGACCACGAAATGTCGTGGATCCCCGTGTGGGAGACCACTGGGACCAGTCTATTGGATACAAGGAAGTAATCTATCCTACTATACCGGTTGTGGGGATGTGAGAAAAATGTGAAGTCCTTAACCAGTGGATGTTGCTCTCCAAATATCTATGAGCTGACAGTCTCGCAGTCCTTGGGTAATGTTTAGTATGTCCTGTTTGGGAGGCAGATTAGTGACTGTACATCTGTCAAGGTCGGGGTTTAATGTTCTATTGAGGTCCCCTACCACTATTATATTTCCCTGTGCTATTCTGTGAAGTTTCTGAAAGAACCCAGAAAAAAAAGCCAGTGCCGGCTCGCAAGGGGCATATACCGAGGCCAGCGTGAGAGGCTGCCCCTGCATGCACCCTACGAGAATTAGGAAGCGTCCCTCTCTATCTGCTATTGTCTTGTCTATCTGTAATGTCAAGCTATTATGGACTGCTATAGCTACCTCCCTCTTTTTTTCTGCCGCTGAGGCCATGTGTATTATTCTAAAATCTTTATCCAAAAATCTAGGAAAGCTGTTTTTAGAGAAGTGGATTTCCTGGAGGCAAATAATGTCTGTCTTGAAGCGTTTGTATTCTTTAAAGGCCAACTTACGTTTCGCAGGGCTGTTGAAACCTTTGACGTTATGTGAAATACACTTTTATTCTTTATTCATCAAACATTCTGGGTGTCCTGACTCGCTTTCTTTGGCCTCGGTCTGAGTTGCTTTGATCGCTCGACCTCTGGGAGGTGGGGAATGGGCTGGGAAGGGGCTGGGCACGGCACAACCAGGAAATACATAAGGGGACACACTGGGGAAAACAAAACATACAGTCAATAACACAGAAAACATTTACAGGTTGTCGTCGGTTGCGGGACCCCCCTGTCCCCCAACCAAGTCCAGTGCCTTCAGGATGGCAACTCGCGTGGTCTCCCCTCTACCACCCTTTTTTCCCCCCCAAAGGACTTTATCGGTGTCCATGGGGTCCCTACCCCTCTGGGCCCGATTGAGGTCCATGCTGACTCCGGGGTATGTGTCTCCTCCCTCACCCCATGTCCGCGTGTTATCCTCACCCCTATAACTATGTATGGTGAACTTTTTGAATGCCTCCACTTGCCCGCTCTAACCCTGGAGAGTCTGGCTGTCGCTACTTGACCTGTATGGCCTACTACTCCAACCGCTGCTCTTTAGCGTTCCTCCACCTTCCGCGGGGTAGCTCGCTTTCCTTTTGTGCGCCCCTACTATCTTCCATCCCCGTGTCCTTCTAGGCTGACCCAGTTCGGATAGATACTCCACTGTCCCCTTAACTTTATCCCCCTAGCTGTGGGTGGTCCCCCCCCTCCCCTAGATCTCTTGGCTATCCCTAGAGTATCCGCTAACTGCCCTTTCCTTCCCGACCCCCACTCCTCCTGTCTCGCAATGTCTGCCTGGTGGTCCTCGTTTTGTGGATTGCTGCCTGTCTCTTCGTCCGGCAATGGCCAGGGCACTCCTCGGGGGCTTTCTGCCGCTGTTGGTGCTCTCTGGTGCATCACGCGTCCGTGGCGCCCCTTTCTGCCTCCTCCAAGATGGCGTCCGCTCGGCCGGGCCTGATGGTGACAGCTTCCGGTTTCCGGTGGCCGCCATTTTGAAATTAATTCTTCTGCGTGGAGGATGGAGCGCGTGCTCGCCTCTCGCCTCTGCTAGATTTCCGGGTCCTGCGGCTCAAGCTGGTTGTAGTGAGACGCCATCATGCCCGCCATCTTCCCCCCTCACCCCAGATGGGGCCTGAAGGTAAGTTTTGTGTCTTTTTCCCGCCATAGAGTCCTTTTCGTCGTAGGGTTAGTTGGGGGAGAACTGCAGTCCCGCTGTAATTTGTTCTCCCATGCGCCCTCTAAGCTGAGCCTGTACCATCTATGTGACCTTAGTGTTCGGTCCCCTCCAGGATGAGACAGGCGAGGCAACTTTTAACAGGTTAACTTTTAATAACTTTTCAAAGTACTGAAGTCGTGGTTTTCACTTCTTTTTTCCTTTGTTGGCGTTTGATGGGCCTGCACCCCCGCTCCACTCTGGTTCCAGGGTCTCTTCCCTCTCTGCCGCTTCTGTGGGGGCACCCTTCAGGCCCAGCTTGGCCAAGAATGCCGGCCCCTCAGCAGGGTCTTTAATCATTATGGGCCTCTCGTTCCTCGCCACCATCAGGCCGAACGGGAAGGTCCATTTATATCTTATATTCTGGTTACGTAAGACCTTTGTGACCGGTAGGAGATTACGCCGTCTCAGTAGTGTAGTCGGGGACAGATCTTGAAAGATCATGAGTTTGTGGCCCTCGTATTCTACCGCTGTCAAGGCCCTGCTTTTGCGCAGTACTGCCTCCCTAGTGGTGTAGTAATGCAGCCTGAGTATGATGTCCCGGGGCTGTGCTTTTTGTAACGGTCGGGAGCGCAAGGCTCTATGGCAGCGGTCCATGGCCCGAGTCTCCGGTGGGCATTCGGGAAGCAAGGACTCAAGCCAGCGAGTAACATATTCCTCGCAGTCCCCTACCTCCTCAGAGATCCCCCTTATCAGGATGTTATTGCTCTGCTCCCGATTTTCGGCGTCTTCCTGGCGGTCCCTCAACTCCTCAATCTGTCGCTGGAGTTCCCCTACTTTTTTGTCTGTGTTTTTCACGGCCTTGATGATCTGGTCTACTTTCGTCTCTCGTACGTCTGTCCGGGCCCCCAGTTTGCCCACTTCCCGTTTGACCTCTTTAATGTCCGCTTGTAGGAGAGACTTCAAGTCATTGTACAGTTTCTCGAAATCGCATCTCCTGACCGGCAAAAAAGTTGGTTTACAGGCCCCGTCCTCCTTTCCCTCCAGCTTCGTGTCGGTGTCCGGATTTGAACACGGCGCCATTTCTCCCACTCCTGGCCCGCCGAAGTAATCTCTGACATCGGCGATTTTCGGCCGCTTTTGACTCGCGGATTTCTTCGGTGCAATCTCCGCACGTTTCCGACAGTGCTGGTCAGCTTTTTTAATCGTGCTTGGGTGATTTTGGGGTGTTTTTATGTTGTTTTATTGTACGCGCGGCACGGAGCTAGTGATCTAGACTTCCATACTCGTGTTTGTCGCGAATGCGCCTCGTCATGCCAGATTTTGAATGTCCGACTAGACTCTTCAAAATCCTTCGTAACCATCTCAACAAATGTATTCACTAAATGTCCCTGTGCAAACTTTGGATAAAACGTTGATGGTTTTTAAATTTCGTGGGCCTGGTTGCAAGCGGTGTGGCTCCATCAATTGGTGCACAGACTTGCGTTGTCACGGCATCTCTTACGAAATATTTTTTGAAAGCCAGTTTCCTCACAAATCTGTGGACATCAATATACAAATTAAAACTGTTGGGGCCACACACAGGAGAAAACGTCAGGCCCTTACCAAGGACTTTTCGTTCAATATTGGTCAACTTATGTGTACTAATATTAAAGATATTAGGATATTGATCTAATCCATTATTATTTCTTCTTCTTCTACTCCCCCCTCTTTTCCCTCTATCTCGTTTTTGCCTTTTTTTTCTCAAATTTAGGGGCTGAGAATCTAAAAGGGGGTTCCTGATCTCTATCTCTGGAAAGAGATGCTCTCTCTCCTTCCTCCACTCTAAAAAAAGAAAACGCTGTTTTAACTTTAGGAGTGGGTAACGGAGTATATCCTACACTTTCTATCTCACTTTCAGACTCAATTTCGGACAAAATATGATATTGGTTACTGGTGGATACTGGCAAGGATTGATGTTCAATATTTGGTTCTGTTCTTTTAGTTTTTTTCTGCTGTTGGAAAAATTGATGACTTTTTTGTTGATGGCTACTCGATTGACTCATGTCTAATGGGGCTATTTGTTTAATAGGAGCATTGTTTTTGGCAACCCCCCAAGATCGATTTGAAGGAGGGTGCCCCTTCTTATGGGTTTAGTTATTCGCAGGTTTTGACTTATAGTCATCTTGTGTGGTCTTTTTACTCCAATTCCTCTGACAATTAGTGTCATAGTCAATTTTATCACGAAAAAACTTTTTTTGTTTATTCGCAATTAAATCCGATTCTGCTTGATCTATCCTTTTTTTTAACTTTTGGTTCTAACTGAAGTAAATCTTTATCGTTAGTAAAAGGGTCAAGATTATTTTCTAAATCATCAATTTGTAACCCAATTTGCAATAATGATTTTTTTCGGTGTATAATCAACAACTTCATCAAGTTGTCTGAGCAAGTGTCCAGAATGTTGTTCCATTCTTTTAGGAATGCTTCATTACTGGTATCAATAGTAGTTTTTTTTAGAACTCTAAGTCCACGTGGTATTCTACCATTTTCTAGATACTTGCTCAGAGCTGTTACTTCCCAGAAATGTCTATTTTCAATAGTAAGTAATCTCTCTAGTTGTTCTAAAAGGGGATGAAAATCTGCTCTCTTTGGCTCTGTTCTACAGGCATACCCCGCTTTAAGGACACTCACTTTAAGTACACTCGCGAGTAAGGACATATTGCCCAATAGACAAACGGCAGCTCGCGCATGCGCCTGTCAGCAGGTCCTGAATAGCAATACCGGCTCCCTACCTGTACCGAAGCTGTGCGCAAGCAGGGAGGCTACAGCCTGTTACACATGTGTTATTTACATCAGTTATGCACGTATATGACGGTTGCAGTACAGTACATGCATCGATAAGTGGGAAAAATGTAGTGCTTCACTTTAAGTCCATTTTCACTTTACATACATGCTCCGGTCCCATTGCGTACGTTAATGCGGGGTATGCCTGTATATTCAGAGTCAGGATTGCTAAATATTTCATCAATCATTTGTTTCCTATTTAATCTAGAATGAAATAGGCTACTCATATTGCCTTTGTTACAAACTGCAAAATAATAATACAGTTAAAAATATAAAAATAAAATATTAATAAAACCTAAATTTGCTAACACCTGATCTGGTGATAATAAATATAGATTAGTAGTTAAACAATATCAAACATACATCAAGAACAAAGCAGCCAGCACTAAAAGTCCAAAAACACAGATAACACAAAAGAAAGTGCTTAGGTGCTATAAACCATAAAAATAAAAATACTTCCAATATTAAAACTAAATAGAACATGTAACAGTACACAGTGTGTGCAGGGCAGCCAGGAACACTAGCAGAACAACACGAGACAAAGCACAAAAAACATATACATTATTGTCTCTGCATCATGTAACTCCTCTTTATCCTCCCAAGCCGCAGACTGGTGCCCCAGGAACAAACATTGGAGCTAAGATCTTGATACATTGATGCTAAGAAGCGCAAATAAAAAATCATGCTCTCTGCTTACATTTTACAGCAAAATTGCCTTTGTATATAGATGTCATGGGATTTTTTGATGGAACTGCAGCTTTTCAACAGGGCTCATCAATTATAACATTTCTGATCCCCTGGCCAGGTACTGACCTTTAACCTTTAGGCCCCGGCCCTTCCAACTTCATAAGGCTCCCCTGCGCTTTCTGATGATAAATCAAACACTGTCAAGCAAAAGGGCATCCACTACAAAAGCTCCAGGCAAGAAACCCCTGTTTGCAAGAGATGCACATTTCTGTTTGATTTCTGGAAAAAATCTAGAATTAGAAAACCTTTTCACTGCCAGAGGGACTGGCAACGCATTCAAGTGGCCATCCTACAGATATAATCATCTATTTTAGAAAGATGCAATTCCCCTTAAAGTAAACATTTTACTTACTGTATTTGCAGAGCGAAAAATAAGTCAGTTTCCATTTTCTCCAGATCCTCTAATGTTCTATCCCATTATCTCAGTAAACAAATGATGCTGCTATTATTAGTCACGTAAAAAAAAACAAAAGGGCAAGACTGTGTGATCAATCTCCCTGTAAATAGACCAAGTGTGTACAAATAGTCTTTTCACCAAAGACACCAGGTTAAGATTGTAAAAATATTCCCAAGTGTTTTGCTATTACTGAGACATTAAAAGTAGACACAAAAAGAATATTTTACAAATACTTACAGTATATTTCTTTAATTTTATAAAGAGTGGTGTCAGTCACCTGTATTTAACCTACAGTACTGTACATGCCACTGCCATTCATTTATTTTGGCCCTATGGGGAGGAACCAAACTTAAACTCCCATTATTCATACTGTTCATTTGTAAATGATTTTTCATTGATGGATTTTAAGTATATTTTTGAATGTTGTCTTATCACTGTCTTTCAAAGTACTTGAATATGTTGGTGTCTGTTTGTTGGTGTCTCAAAAAATGATATTGAGAATTACAGCTTAAAAAATAAAATATATTGCTTCCTTAGTTTTAAAGAGACAATCCAAGAGGCACTTAAAAATATACATATATTTTTTGTTTTACTATATACAGCATTTGATTACCCTTTTTGAAACTGAATTACCTAAGATGACAATCGATTTGTTCTCCCGTGATCGATCAAAAAGATCCTGCTTCCCAGGGTTCACTAAATGGCTGCCTTTCAGTTTCAATCAATCCTTCAGTCAGTGTAACTCAGCAGCTACAATATATTCTTATATTACCAAGGTAACATTATCTATTGTTACAATTTTCAGCTCAAACTGTGGGGAATATTGGCAACAAATTATCACCAACAGGAATGTGTTACAAATATCTTGCACTAGTGGGGATGTGTGTTAAAATCATATAAATCAAATGATTCTCAGTTTACTAAAACTAAATAGATGCAAATTATGTATTGTATCTGTTGCAGTTTTCTGCATGTACAGAACTCTGTTCTTACAACCAGGAGAATACAATAAGATCTCCTTTGACACCCTGAAATAAAAATGTGGTTCTTGATTTTTGTCTGGTTTAGGTTTTGGATTATGGCTGTAATCTAAATGTCCTCATTCATGTATACATAGATATTGAAAATAGAGGTAGCACATGGGAGACTTTAAATGGAGTTCAAAAACTTCTGCTGTATTTAGTACATCAGAGCAAATACAAAGTAGTGACGGTTCATGACAATCCTGTCCCTTTGTCAGACCAAACACCTTACAAATGATTATCACAAACAACTATAAATACCCCTAGGGGTTGAAGAAAATCACCTTACCCCCAAGACCTGTGAAACAAAGATGAGCACGCATGCAGGGATGAATTTCCCTGATGAAGTCATAAAGCGTGACGAAACGCGTAGGGACGTGGTGACGTCATCACATGCGGATGTGTGAGAGGAGTTCCTCAGTCTCCAGCAGATCCAGCCAGCTGATCCTCCTATTGCCGGTACTATACTACAGACGGAGGAAAACAAGTGAGGCAGTGTAGAAAGCTGTGGGGTGACGCCAGCTCTTGGCAGTAGCTATATGCGGACAATTCTGATGATCAAGTGCACAATATCTATATCGGACTCCTCCGCCCATGTTGATGACTCCCCCTAGAGATTTCTCTCTCGTGTATGTTTTTTTAGAATCTTGTAAGTGCATTTCCTTGGGACTGTTTTTTTAATAAATGTACCCTATTTTTATACAGTTTCATGCTATGGAGTCTGCGCTTCATTTTGTTTTTTTATCTGTAGGTTCATTAGTGGGAGGCTATACCACTTTATTGAAGCTGCAAAGTACGCCTGGGATCCGTTTGTTTGGAACTTTATTTTCTCTGAAAATTTCATCAACTGGGACCATTTGGAATTTATCCTTTTTGGACTTTATGATACACATTCTTATCTCTACACATCTTGGTTTATATATATATATATATATATATATATATATACACGTTTATATTATTTATTATACCACTTATCACATATCATTTTTACTCTTTGTGTGTGTTTATATATATATATCACCATAACTGTTAGGATGTGCTCACCACAAACGAGACGGGACCGCGGTGCTGAGGTGGGATAGGAAATAACGCCACCCACAGCCACGAGGGCACGTCTTGATTGAAGAGTGGTCTGGGATTCCGGATCGGGGTAGGAGAGGTACGGTAGGTAGAGGGGCCGTTAGCCAAGTCCGGGGTAAGAGAGAGGGACGTTGTAGTTTACCGTAAGCCAGGATCGGGATGCCAGAGGTGCGGAGAGTCGTGTAGCTGTAAGCCGAGTTCGGGATGCCAGAGGTGCGGAGAGTCGTGTAGCTGTAAGCCGAGTTCGGGATGCCAGAGGTACAGGTAGACGTAGCGGAAGCCGGTTCAGTTCACGAGGAAGTCTGCGGAATAGACTAAGGAGGCAGAGAATGGTGAGAACAACTGGTTCTATGCTCAGCCAACGAGTCAGTGACTCTGCAGGGTATATATAGGAGAGAGGAACCAATAGCAGCGCAGCAAGGTAGGGGTGTGTGGAAAGGCCAGGTTACAGCAGGTATAGGTCCAGAAGGAGTCCCAGGGGAGGAGCCATAAAGCCCAGCAGCCTGGCTGAGTTTGGTGGTAGCCATTAAAAGAGGCGCTGTGCCTTTAAGAGGCGGGAGCGCCTCCGTGTGGCCGCGCCTCCGTGAGGCAGTGCCATCGGCTGCGTGCGCGGACCCACGCCCTGCTCTGAGAGCAGAAGAGGAAGGAAGATGTGCGCGCGCGCGCATAGAGGGAAAAGCTGACGGCGGCTTGCCTCCGGAGTCCACGTGTGCCGCGGGAGACCCAAATGGAGCTGCAGGTAAGTGAGGAGCACGCCGAGAGCGGCGTGGCTCCAGAATCCTCACAGTACCCCCCCTTTCAGGGGCGACCTCCGGGCGACCATGATAAGGCTTGGAAGGATTCTTGCGATGAAAAGCCTGTAGAAGACGAGGTGCGTGAAGATCCCGGTGAGGAATCCATGAACGCTCCTCTGGTCTGTACCCCTTCCAGTGAACCAAGTATTGTACTCCTCCTCTGGAAATTCTAGAATCCAGGACAAACTGCACCTCGTATTCCTGTTGACCTTAAATCATAATCGGACGTGGAGGAGAAGTTCTTCTGGAAAAGCGAGGACTCTGAAACACTGGTTTCAGTAAGGACACATGGAAGACCGAAGGTATCTTCATAGAAGGTGGAAGACATAGCTTGTAAGCCACAGGATTAATCCTCCTAAGTATGGTAAAGGGACCGAGTAACTTGGGAGCGAGCTTCATGGTAGGAACCTTCAAACGGATATTCCTGGACGAGAGCCATACCCTGTCTCCTGGGGCGAACTCCGGTACTTGACGTCGAAGTCGATCAGCCTGGAGTTTCTGTCTCCCTGTAGCGAGCTTCAAATGCTCCTGAATCTTAGACCATAAGACCCTCAGGCGAGAGACGTGCTTGTCCACTGCTGGCACCCCTGAGGAGAGAGAAGAGAAAGGTGACCGAGACGGATGAAATCCAAAGTTTATAAAAAATGGAGATTCTTGGGTAGAATCATTGCGAAGAGAGTTCAGAGCAAACTCGGCCCATGGAAGAAGATCCACCCAGTCCTCCTGTGTATCAGTTATAAAACATCGAAGGTATTGTTCCAGGTTTTGGTTGGCCCTCTCCGTCTGTCCATTGGTCTGTGGATGGTACCCAGAAGAGAACTGAAGCGAAATCCCCAACTTCTGGGAAAAGGCACGCCAAAACCTCGACACGAATTGAGACCCACGATCCGAGACAATGGTAGAAGGTACTCCGTGAAGACGAAAAATCTCCTGAATGAAGACATCTGCCAGCCTGGGGGAATTTGGTAGACCCCTCAAAGGAACAAGGTGCGACTGTTTGGAAAAACGATCGATGACCACCAGAATGGTATTCTTTCCTTTGGACTCTGGAAGCTCTACAATAAAGTCCATAGAAATATGGCTCCAGGGACGGTCTGGAATGGGTAACGGAAGTAGAAGCCCAGCAGGTTTGACCCGAGGCACCTTGTTGCGAGCGCAAATATTACACGCCTTGACAAACTCCTCCACATCTTTAGCCCTCTCAGGCCACCAGAAGGTACGTTGAACCAGATCGTTGGTCTTCCGTATCCCTGGGTGTCCTGCTGATTTAGAGGAATGACACCACTCGAGAACCTTCTTGCGGTGTTGAGGTGCCGTGTAGAGTCTTCCCTCCGGAACCTTGAGTCCCTCAGGAATCCGTGACTGTTCGGATTGAATTTTGCCCATGATATCAAACGAATTAGCGGAGAGGATACAACTAGAAGAATAATAGACTCCAGCTGCTCCTCAGACCTGTCCTCCGCCAGAAACTGTCGTGATAGGGCGTCCGCTTTTAGATTCTTGGAGCCAGGAATGAAGGAAATGAGAAAGTTAAATCGTGAAAAAAACAAAGCCCAGCGGGCTTGTCGAGCGTTCAAACGCCGTGCCCCTTCTAGGTAGAGGAGATTCTTATGATCCGTCAGAATGGTAATGGGTGTCTCAGTCCCCTCTAAGAAATGTCTCCACTCCTCTAAAGCCAACTTGATCGCTAAAAGCTCCCTATTCCCGACATCATAATTCCGTTCAGCGGACGAAAATTTCTTCGAGAAAAACGCACATGGATGCAGTCTGGCTAAGGGAGAAGTTCTCTGGGACAGAACAGCCCCAGCCCCAATGTCCGAAGCATCCACTTCCAAGGTAAATGGGAGTTTAGGATCTGGGTGGGTGAGGATGGGAGCAGACACAAAAGCCCTCTTAAGCAGATCAAACGCCCTTATGGCGGACTCCGACCAAGATGAAGGATCAGCACCCTTCTTGGTGAGGGCAGTTATGGGAGATACGGTGGACGAAAAATTGCGGATGAAACGTCGATAATAGTTTGCAAAACCTAAAAAACGTTGCACGGCTCTAAGAGTAGTCGGACGAGGCCAGTCCAGAATAGCCTTAAGTTTCTCTGGATCCATGTTAAAACCAGAGTCCGAGATGACGTAACCCAAAAATGCAACAGATTTGAGGTGGAACTGACATTTCTCCAGCTTCGCAAAAAGATGGTTCTCCCGAAGACGTAACAGTACTTGTTGAACATGTTTGATGTGTTCTTGAGTGGATTTAGAAAAAATGAGGATGTCATCCAAGTAAACAATAAGAAATGAGTTCAGAATGTCCCGAAAAATCTCGTTGACAAAATCCTGGAAAACTGCTGGTGCGTTGCACAAACCGAACGGCATAACCAGATATTCATAGTGGCCGTCATGAGTGTTAAAAGCAGTCTTCCACTCGTCCCCCTCTCGTATCCTTACTAAATTGTAGGCACCTCTTAGATCCAGTTTAGAAAAGATATTTGCTCCCTGGAGACGGTCGAAGAGCTCCGGAATCAAAGGCAGAGGATAGCGATTTTTACGAGTGATATTGTTCAAACCCCGGTAGTCTATGCATGGGCGGAGAGAGCCGTCCTTTTTTTTGACAAAGAAGAAGCCTGCTCCGACCGGGGAAGACGATTTTCTGATGAAACCCCTCTCTAAGTTCTCAGCGATGTAAGTGTTCATGGCCCTTGTCTCTGGGAGAGAGAGAGGATAGGATCTTGCCCTGGGAAGAGGTGCGCCCGGAAGTAGGTCGATAGGACAATCAAAAGAACGGTGTGGAGGTAGAATCTCGGAACGTGCCTTGTCGAAAACATCACGGAATTCCCAGTACTCAAAGGGTAAGGAGTTAATCTTCTCAGATAAGGTAGACAAACCACCAATTCTCTTGAAAATCTGGGTACAGGTCTTGGCACAAGAAGGAGCCCACTGGATAGGTTTCTGATCCGTCCAGTCGATGCGAGGATTATGAAGTTGAAGCCAAGGAAGACCCAAAATCAACTCAGCAGAAGGAGTGTGGATTACATCGAGGGTAATGATCTCCGTATGGACGTTGACGAATTGTAGAAGAAGAGGCACCGTCTGTAGCGTGATAAAAGCTGGTTTAAGCGGTCGACCGTCAATGGCCTCCAGTCCTACCGGCGTCCTCCTGTTGACCAAAGGGATATTGTTCAGTCTAGCAAAAGTCTCATCAATGAAATTACCTGCAGAACCAGAGTCAATGAACGCTTGTGCCGGAGTGTGAAACCCCTCTCCAGACAGTGTAATGGGCAAGGTTATCCTGGTGGGAAGGATGTTCTGGACGATGGGAGAAAGTGTCAATATTCCCAACGAAACTCTCCGGGATCTCATTGGGAGCTGGCGTTTCCCGGTGCGTGAGGACACTGGGGTACAGCGTGACCGGAATTGCCACAGTACATGCAAAGGCCGGCCTTGCGCCGACGCAGTTTCTCAGCAGGAGACAGCCTATTGCCTCCCAACTGCATGGGTTCTGGAATGTCCCCGGAAGGAGGTAGCGGAGCCACGAAGGAGGGAGCAAGAGTTCTTGAAACCCGTATACGGACATGGGAACGCTCGTATTTCCGCTCCAGCAGACGCTGATCCACACGAATGGAGAGAGCGATCAACTCCTCCAGGTTAGTGGGACGATCTCGTGCAGCAAGCTCATCCTTTAGGGTCTCCGACAGACCTTGCCAGAATGCAGAAGATAGAGCCTCATCATTCCAACCTGTCTCAGCAGCAAGGGTGCGGAACTCCACTGCATACACGGCAACCGAACGATCTCCCTGGATTATGTGGTGAAGAGCAGAAGATGCCGTTAACCTCCGTGCGGGAGTATCGAAGACTCTTCGGAATTCCTCGACGAAGAGATCGATGTCCTGTGTGATGGCCCCCTGTCGTTCCCAAATGGGAGAGGCCCACGCCAGTGCCTGGTCGGTGAGAAGGGAGTAGATGTAACCAACCTTGGAGACAGAAGACACAAAGCGAGAGGGAGAGAAGTTAAATTGGACGAGACATTGGTTAATGAAACCCCGGCATCCTCGAGGATCCCCCGCATAGTGTCTGGGAGGCGGAATCCGTGGTTCCGGAGCAGACGCAGACGGAGGTGTCGGAGCAGGACTAGCCGGTACAGGAGCTGCCACGGGAGACAGTTGCTGAGAGAGGGTACGAAATTGAAGAGTAAGGGTATGGACGGTTTGCTGCAAGGTATCTGTCCGTTTATCTGCTTGGTCTAGGTAAGTCTCTAGTCTGGCAAACAGAGCAGTATGAGCGTTTAAAGTGCGCTCCACCTCAGCGGGGTCCATGTTTGTTGGGCTGAGCATAATGTTAGGATGTGCTCACCACAAACGAGACGGGACCGCGGTGCTGAGGTGGGATAGGAAATAACGCCACCCACAGCCACGAGGGCACGTCTTGATTGAAGAGTGGTCTGGGATTCCGGATCGGGGTAGGAGAGGTACGGTAGGTAGAGGGGCCGTTAGCCAAGTCCGGGGTAAGAGAGAGGGACGTTGTAGTTTACCGTAAGCCAGGATCGGGATGCCAGAGGTGCGGAGAGTCGTGTAGCTGTAAGCCGAGTTCGGGATGCCAGAGGTGCGGAGAGTCGTGTAGCTGTAAGCCGAGTTCGGGATGCCAGAGGTACAGGTAGACGTAGCGGAAGCCGGTTCAGTTCACGAGGAAGTCTGCGGAATAGACTAAGGAGGCAGAGAATGGTGAGAACAACTGGTTCTATGCTCAGCCAACGAGTCAGTGACTCTGCAGGGTATATATAGGAGAGAGGAACCAATAGCAGCGCAGCAAGGTAGGGGTGTGTGGAAAGGCCAGGTTACAGCAGGTATAGGTCCAGAAGGAGTCCCAGGGGAGGAGCCATAAAGCCCAGCAGCCTGGCTGAGTTTGGTGGTAGCCATCAAAAGAGGCGCTGTGCCTTTAAGAGGCGGGAGCGCCTCCGTGTGGCCGCGCCTCCGTGAGGCAGTGCCATCGGCTGCGTGCGCGGACCCACGCCCTGCTCTGAGAGCAGAAGAGGAAGGAAGATGTGCGCGCGCGCGCATAGAGGGAAAAGCTGACGGCGGCTTGCCTCCGGAGTCCACGTGTGCCGCGGGAGACCCAAATGGAGCTGCAGGTAAGTGAGGAGCACGCCGAGAGCGGCGTGGCTCCAGAATCCTCACAATAACTTAACTCAGTTTTATGGTTGGCCCATCCTTTAGCTTCTTTGCATACCCAGTTAATCAACCCCACACTGATGAGACCCATTAAGGTCGAAACAGCTGTCTGTGGGTGGTTTTCTGGGTATGCACCTTAACCCTGGCTGTGCTCAAAGCTGTGACCATGCAGCAAGCTTAAGCCTATAGGGAACCATGTTAAAAATGGTTTTTGAAGCAAAAAGTGGCACTGTGTGCTCATTTGCATGTCATTTCCCAGAATCCCTTGCTGCAGTGGAAGTGCTGTGTGCTGGGTGATAATGGTGAAAGGCCGGGTTGCAGACCTGCCTAAGACATGCAAATGAGCATACAGTTGTATTTCCATTTGCTATATGCTTTGCTGTGGAGGATTTTTGTCACTTTTTTTTACTCACAATAACTTAACTCAGTATGGTACACCCCATCCTTATTGCTTCTTTGCATAGCCAGTTAACCAACCCCACACTGATGATACCCATTAAGGTTGAAACAGCTTAACTTAACTCAGCTTAATTTAACTTAACTATATATATATCAGTATATATATATATATATATATATATATATTGTGACAAACGGCTTACTCCGGGGCTCCGCCGTCTGTCCGGGACTGTTAGAACACGGTCTTTTAGGGTAGGTTAAATGATGAGACGTCACGTACTGTTCCTTTAAACAGGCTATGCCTGGTTTATTCAGTCCCAGGCACTGAGACTGCCACAGTTTAAACAGATAACAAAGCCAAACAAAAAGCTGCTCGTCTGAGCGATAACTTAAACTTAGATGTCCCTGACTCAGAGTTGGAAGTGGCTTGTCCACTTCCACCAACAAAATAAGTACCTTTGCAGTCTTTAGACAAACTAACAGAATGAATGAAGCGATTTGGGAAAGAGGCTTTCTCACCCCTCTGCAGTTCAGCAGCCTTCCAGGCTCTTGGGCGGGGCTCAGAGGAAACAGGAAACAGGTCTTATATACCTGAACTCTAATCAGCATGACAGGTGACAGAAAACAGGCAGCAGACAAACTGTGGAATGGAGTGCCTGTACCACGAGGCTGCCCTGTTCAGCTTAGACAGGACAGAAACTGTTCAGTATCCTGGGAGCCCTGTATATGGAGTTTATTACCAACCCCTGGTTTCTGTCACATATCCTCCCCCCCAGCTCAGACCTCGAGGGGTGAGCGACCATGGATATTAGGGAGTGCATCCTTGACAACCCGTCGGCATTGCCATGTTTGTGCCCCGACCTGTGTTCCACAGAAAATTTAAAGGGCTGTAGGCTTAGGAACCACCTGGTCACCCTAGCGTTCTTCTCCCTATTTTGACACATCCAGGTAAGGGGTGCATGATCTGTGACCAATCGGAACTTTCTCCCCAACAGATAATACTTGAGTGTCTCTACAGCCCACTTTATTGCGAGACACTCTTTCTCGACTATGGAGTAATTTTTCTCCTGGGGATTTAGTTTCCTACTTAAATAAAGGATGGGGTGCTCCTCCCCTTGAGACTCCTGGGAGAGTACCGCCCCCAGCCCTACCTCAGATGCGTCGGTTTCGACTACGAACTCTTTGGAGAAGTCAGGTGTGACCAACACTGGTTGGGCACAGAGAGCTTCTTTCAGGCTTCTAAAGGCCTGTTCGGCTTCGGGGGACCACTTTACCATTAGCGGTCCTCTTGCTTTTGTGAGGTCGGTTAGTGGGGTTGCCTTAGTTGCAAAATTGGGAATAAACCTCCTATAGTAGCCAATTAACCCCAAAAAGGTCCTTACTTGTTTTTTTGTGACTGGCCTTGGCCAATTTTGTATCGCCTCTACTTTGAGTGTTTGTGGTTTGAGTAACCCTCTACCAATAGAATACCCCAGATACTTGGCCTCCTCCAGACCAATAGTGCATTTAGCGGGGTTAGCAGTTAGTCCAGCAGACCGAACTGCGTCGAGCACAGCTTGGATCTTTGGAAGGTGGGACTGCCAATCTTCACTATGGATTACCACATCATCCAGGTAGGCGGCAGCGTACCGAACATGTGGTTTTAAAATGTTATCCATCATTCTTTGGAATGTGGCGGGAGCTCCATGTAAGCCAAAAGGCAGCACCTTATATTGAAAGAGGCCGTCTGGGGTTGAGAAGGCTGTTTTTTCTTTTGCCCTTTCTGTGAGGGGAACCTGCCAGTACCCTTTTGTTAGGTCTAGGGTTGTGAGATATCGGGCTTTGCCCAGTCTCTCTACAAGTTCATCCACCCTGGGCATAGGATAAGTATCAAATTTTGACACCGCGTTTAGTTTCCGGTAGTCATTACAAAACCTTGTTGTACCGTCTGGCTTTGGGACTAAAACTATAGGGCTGTTCCACCCACTTTGGGATTCCTCAATTACGCCTAGTTTTAGCATTTTTTTAACCTCTAAACTTATAGCCTCTCTCTTGGCCTCTGGGATTCGGTACGGTTTAAGGTTAACTCGGACCCCCGGTTCAGAGACTATGTCATGTTTAATTACGTTAGTTTTACCTGGCTGTGTAGAGAAGATTTCTTTGTTCCTTCTCACTAAACTCTGGACCTCTCGTTTCTGATGCACGGACAGTGTTTCAGCTATGCTAACCTCTGGGTCAGTTTCTTGATTCTCTGACGGACCTGGGGGTACTAGGGTTAACAAGACCTCTCTATCTTTCCAGGGCTTGAGTAGGTTTATATGGTAAATTTGCTCAGGTTTCCTCCTATCTGGCTGCCTTACCCTATAATTTACTTCTCCCACTCTTTCCAAGACCTCATATGGCCCATGCCATTTAGCAAGGAATTTACTCTCCACGGTGGGAACCAGAACTAGTACCCTATCACCTGGAAAAAAAATTCTGACCCTAGCACCCTTATTATACGTATTCCTTTGTGCTTCTTGAGCTTTCTCCATGTGTTCCCTCACTATGGGTAGGACTGCAGCAATGCGGTCCTGCATTTGGGCAACATGCTCTATTACACTTCTGTAAGGGGTAACCTCGTGTTCCCAAGTTTCTTTGGCTATATCCAGTAAGCCCCTTGGATGTCGGCCATACAATAGTTCAAACGGGGAGAAGCCTGTGGATGACTGGGGAACTTCCCTAATGGCAAATAACAGGTATGGTAACAAACAGTCCCAGTTTTTCCCATCCTTATCGACCGCCCGGCGTAACATGCTCTTTAAGGTTTTATTGAACCTTTCCACTAAACCATCTGTTTGTGGATGATAGACTGAGGTTCTGAGATGCTTGATTTTTAGGAGTTTACATAGCTCTTTTGTTACTTGGGACATAAATGGTGTTCCCTGGTCAGATAAGATCTCTTTAGGAATTCCGACCCGGGAAAACAGAAGTACTAACTCTTTTGCTATGTTTTTAGCAGAGGTGCTACGTAGGGGAACTGCCTCCGGATATCGGGTAGCATAATCTAATATTACCAATATATGCTGATGTCCCCTAGCAGACTTTATTAGGGGTCCTACTAGATCCATAGCAATCCGGTCAAATGGTACCTCTATTATGGGAAGGGGTACCAATGGGCTGCGGTATGCTTTGAACGGGGCGGTGATCTGACATTCTGGGCATGAGGAACAATAGTTTGTAATTTCTGCCAGAACCCCAGGCCAATAAAAGCTTCGGAGAACCTTTTCTTTTGTCTTTTCCACCCCTAGGTGTCCCCCCAATGGATGACTATGTGCGAGGTGTAATACTACGTTACGGAATGTCCGTGGTACCAACAATTGTTTAGTTGTAACTGATTTTCTTTTATCAACCCGATATACTAGGTCGTTCTCTACCTCGAAGTAGGGGTAAGCAAGTGACCTATCTGGTTGGCCATGAGTACTATTCTGGTCCCGTATATTTCCCCTTGCTACCGCTAATGTGGGGTCCTCCCACTGGGCCTTCTTAAAACTCCCAGGACTGACCTCTAGGTCAGCGAGGGTCTTATCCTGTACTGGGGTGGTAAGTGCCTGATCAACATCTTGATTTGGGGTATTCCCTACCAAAGTAGTGATGGGGAAGGGAATTTCACAGCACTCCTCCTTTTCCCCCTTCTTATTTGGGCCCTCGTCAACCTCCATTTCTGAAAAAGGGAAAGGATTTGTTTCTTCTAACACTTCGTTATGGTCTGCTATTGAACTCTGGGCGCTATTCTGAGCTGGGGACCACATTTTTAGAAAATGGGGAAAGTCGGTCCCTATTAACACATCATGTGCCAGTTTGGGTACAACACCCACCTTGAAATCTAAAGAACCAAATTCTGTTTCAAAAAAAACATCAACAGTGGAATATTCATGATTATCCCCATGTATACAACAAATTGCCACTCTTTGTGAACTGTTTACCTGTTTCTTCTTAATGGGCAATAGGTATTCGGACACTAGTGTGACCATACTCCCAGAGTCAAGAAGTGCCCGAACCCTCTTACCATTAACCTTTACAAATGCCCACAGATGGTTATTCAAGGGGTCCTCTGGGCTAGGGCCCATACATTGGGACAACAGCGAATAAGGTTCCACGCTGTTGCATTGCATGGGCTCATCATTTAGTGGGCAGATTTTTGCTGTGTGGCCCCTCTCATGACAATTTACACATTTAGGTACATAGTCTGTGTCCCACTTAGAGCCTTTTCCCGGCTCCCCATGTTGGCTATTGCCCTTAGTGTGCGAACCACTGTTGCTGGAGCGGCGTGAAGGTGGTCGCCGCTCTTCAGCGCCCCTTAACCCCGGTACCCTTTTACCGTCTCTGGAAGAGTCCTGGAACCTCGGATAGTGGGGTTGCTCCACGACTGTGGGTTGCGGGTGCTCTTCTGCTGCACTGTACCTTTCTACAAGGGCCACAAGCTCATCTGCATTGTGGGGGTCACTCCGACTGACCCAACGGCGTAAGGCAGAGGGAAGTTTCCTCAAGAACTGGTCCATGACCAACCGTTCCACGATGTGGCTTGTTGAGTTGATCTCGGGTTGTAGCCACTTCCGGGCGAGGTGGATGAGGTCATACATCTGGCTTCGGGTGGCTTTATCCATCGTGAAGGACCATGCGTGAAACCTTTGGGCACGAACAGCCGTGGTTACGCCGAGGCGGGCGAGGATCTCGAACTTCAATTTTGCATAGACGTTAGCTTCGGCGGGCTCTAGATCAAAGTAAGCCTTCTGGGGTTCGCCGCTTAGGAAGGGTGCGATTAGACCAGCCCACTCAGCTTCTGGCCATCCCTCTCTCTGTGCCGTGCGTTCAAACGTGAGAAGATAGGCTTCCACATCATCCGAGGGTCCCATCTTCTGAAGGTAGTGGCTTGCCCTGGTCATTTTCGGAACTGGGGCTGCCTCTGCCAGTGGAAGGTTACTGATAGTCCCCCTCAGGATCTCGAGTTCCTGCTGTAAGCCCTGAGCGAACCGCTTTTGCTCCTCTCTCAGCAGGCGGTTTGTCTCTTGCTGGTTTGCATTAGTCTCTTGCTGGGCTATTAACAGCTGTCGCTGGGTTTCACTCGCCTGTTGCTGGGCTTCATTCGCGTCTTTCTGGACAGCGACATTGCGTACCAGCGCACTCACCACGTCTTCCATCTTGTTTGGAGAGAGAGAAAAAAAAAACCTTCTTTTTTTTTTTTTTTTTTTTAAAGTTCTTTAACCCCCAGACCTTTCAGTGTTCTGCCCGCATTCTCCACCATATGTGACAAACGGCTTACTCCGGGGCTCCGCCGTCTGTCCGGGACTGTTAGAACACGGTCTTTTAGGGTAGGTTAAATGATGAGACGTCACGTACTGTTCCTTTAAACAGGCTATGCCTGGTTTATTCAGTCCCAGGCACTGAGACTGCCACAGTTTAAACAGAAAACAAAGCCAAACAAAAAGCTGCTCGTCTGAGCGATAACTTAAACTTAGATGTCCCTGACTCAGAGTTGGAAGTGGCTTGTCCACTTCCACCAACAAAATAAGTACCTTTGCAGTCTTTAGACAAACTAACAGAATGAATGAAGCGATTTGGGAAAGAGGCTTTCTCACCCCTCTGCAGTTCAGCAGCCTTCCAGGCTCTTGGGCGGGGCTCAGAGGAAACAGGAAACAGGTCTTATATACCTGAACTCTAATCAGCATGACAGGTGACAGAAAACAGGCAGCAGACAAACTGTGGAATGGAGTGCCTGTACCACGAGGCTGCCCTGTTCAGCTTAGACAGGACAGAAACTGTTCAGTATCCTGGGAGCCCTGTATATGGAGTTTATTACCAACCCCTGGTTTCTGTCACAATATATATATATATATATATATATATATATATATATATATATCACTCTGGTTTTTCTCCTGTGGTGTAGGATGTATTGTGACCACTGATGTCACTATTGTGACAGGAGGGGGCAACCAGGCTATACAATAAAGGTCAAGCCCGTTTTGGTTACCCCTGCTCCGTCTATAGGGTCCAAGAAAGTTATCTCTTGGGCCGAGTAAGATTGTACCATTCCAATGTACTGTATGTAATAAAAGCATTTTTTGTGTTTTTCCCTTTTCCGAGAGTCATGCCTGATTCTTGGATACATGTAGGCACATTGCCCCGGCAATATCACCCCTTACAAACGCAAGCGTGACTCACCACTAGGGCACCCAGCTCCAGAACAGCCCAGAAAGGAGAATGAGGCACAGGGATAAACATGTATTCCTGTAGCTGAGGGAATCCCTAGGTTAAGGGAGGTACCCCAGCTAGAGCCAAGGTGACCCACAACCAGTATAGGGTTTGTGGGAGACCCAACCATATATAAGGTTGGGGGGGGGGAGGCTCTGAGAGTCCAAACTGAGTCCATGGAAACTGTGTGGGGAATAAGGCAGATAGAAATAAAATGACAAAATGTTTCCATTTTCTGTTCCCTGTCCCCCAAGACTCAAAAGAGTATTAAAAGCTACTTTAATATAATGTAATATGCTTTTACATTCTGAACCAATGTCCAAACAGGCAGCCCGTGCTAACCCATAGGCGCCGGTAAGTCTGTTGGACATCGGAGTTCAAAGCAGCTGGAGGATGCCCAGAGGTGTGAATAGCATTGGTCAGCAGGGAAAGGCGGAGTACCAGGTCCGGAGATGAATGCCACTCGTTCTGCCAGACCTGGTGGAGCCTGTCCAGTGGGAGGCATTGAGATAGCCAGGGAGAGAGGTGGCAGGCTTCCGCATGTCTATGGCTATTTCAGATTTCAAGCTGACCCGGCTTGGCTCCGATTGGCTGCTCAGGATAGTTCCCATGCGTTGATTTCCTGCTCAGTTTTGTGAATGAAACTGAAAATACAATAAGAACCTGTGAGTCAATCTGATTCGGAGTCCCCTGTAGTAAGAGCGCGGGCGGGCTTTTCAAAGTTGCTTTTGTGTGAATAGCAGAGCAACCAGCTTTGATTTTGAGCCTGAAAAGCCTGCCTGCCAGAGTCCAGCTTTTTGGGACCAAGTTTTCAGAAACAAACATAGTGGTTAAGGCAGGGATTTGATGCCGATTTGAGTTCCAGATTTGGATTAACGCGCGGTCAGGAGGGGCCAAGTTCTCAGAAGAGAATTTAGCGGTGGCGTATGGAATTTTATGCTGATTTGGGTTCCAGGAAAGTCCCGGTCAGGGTAAAACTCTCCCATATAGTTCCCTGCACCGAGGAAATCTAGTTTTCAACCCCAGTCCCAAAGTAAGTGTGTCTTTTTGTCTGTATTTTGTCTTCCATTGTATGTAAGCGAATTTATGCCGAATAAATTACAATTTATTTCATTACCTTGTTTTGCTCAATGAATGATCCAGGTAAAAAGGTGTAATTAACCTGGTCTCCCGTGACAACCACAGGGAGATAAAAGGGTATATATAGCTCCACCGAATGTTCTAGAGGCAGGTTCCTCAGAGTTCTGGCAGAGGGCCTGACCATGAGTCCTGTAAATATGTGTATAAATATGTATTCTAAAAGTGTCCTGTCACAGTTCATTGTTTTCAGTTAAGGAATATGCCCTTTATTGTTAGTACCTATAGAAATGGCCCAAGATTGTTTTCATTCAGGAAGAGTAGTGAGCATGTGCTCAGTAGAAGTAGTAGCTCCGAAGCATAAATGGATCGGCCCCACTGACGGGTCCTTAGTAAATTCCCAATCCAATATGCATGGATGAAGAATGAAGTACACAGTTAAGTGATACTGATCCCAGAAAGCAGAATGTATTCCCAGCCAGCCCACTTGAGATAGGACACTATTGACGCTATGCAGGAAATTGCCAATCTAACAATACAAATATATATAACCCCTCTTTACTTTATTTCAGACTATAGAACCTGTCACATGTGGGGGCCTGAGTCCTGTAACTTGAAAAACCTTGTGCACTACACAAAATGCCAGCCGTAACATTTTTTAATGTATAGTATCAGTAGATATTCTTGAGCTTGTGTCCCCCTTATGGTGAAAATGTCAGCAGTGCCTGCAATGTAACTCTTCTTTACTTTACCTGAGACTATAGAACCTGTCACTGAGGTGGGGGCCTGAGTCCTGTAACTTGGGGTTTAACTCTTATAGTGGGTGGTACACAGAGTGGGAAGCAGGAGTAATTAGACACAACAAAACTGTAAGGAATTATAACAAACTTTATATTACTTTATCTATCATTTTGAACAGGGATACATACACAGGGCTACCACATAACCACACAGTATTTCTGAAATCCTACTAAAATAAATCACTAACGCTGCACCTCTGTCTTTATATATTTTACAGTCACCGCATATTAGTTCACATACCCTGTTGATCAGACAGGGTATTTGTACAATAACCTTTCGTTGGAGCTCTGGATTCAAACAGATGCAGGCTGCTATTTCTTACAGTTAATTTGAAAACATAACCTGTGTTGCAATGCAGGGGGATCTCCTTCTTTCCTCTAGCTGTTAAACCCTGATATTTCTCCTCTTAGCTGTTGCAGTGCTCCCTGAGGTGTCACTAAACTTTGTACTAGCCAGCAAAATGCACCAGTCTCCTCACTCCATAGATCGGTTAGGCCCTTGCAGAGTGTTCTGCAGCAGCCTCACCTTATCATAACACACTCCCACACCTGTCCCCTCAGCAATCCCTTTCCAACTGGAAACAACTGTCATTCCACTGGCTAAGCACAGTCACATGGTCCAGTGGAATGTAATTCTTAAAGGGGCCATGTCCTGTGCTGATAGCAGACACAGGGGGTTACATCCTCCCCCTGCTGAAATGTTGATGTCCCCATTAACCAGGATAAACCAACAATACATTTATCTAATCTAACAATTAACTCCTCTCTAGGTACATAACATCATAGGTACAGTTGATCTGACACTCAAAGTTTTTGACAGATAGTATTCTTGTTACCCCAGAATGTTCTACATTCCCCAACATCTCCTATTTCCAGAGTCATGGGTACTACACATCGAACAGTACTAACCATAGGGACCTCAGTCGAAACTCCTGGTAAGTCATAGGTCAGTCTCATGGGGGGTCTAGTCTCACTCTTAGGACATGAGGCTAATGCCGGAGGTATGATGTCTACTTCCCTTTCCACCTTAAGGGACTCAAATGGTACCAGTGACTCAGATATTGCAGGCCCTGCACTAGGGGAAGACTCACAGTCATCTATCATGGATTCATCCGGACCCATGGGGGTAAATTCCTCTGTTCTGGGATCTAGTTCAAGAATAACAGTTTTTTTCTAAATCCTGAGACCCTACTGATTGTAATTGGGGAGCAGGTTGAGGGGCAGGCTGTTCTTCCCTGTTCGAAATATTTGCCAATTGCCCTAACATTCCTTCCCCGGGGTACCCCTCCTATTGTTCGAACTCCACATCACTGTCTTGCCTACCCTGGCTAACTGCATTTCTACCAGAACCCTGTCCTCTTTTTAATCGATCACTTCTCCTGGCCCTATGGGGTTCTCTTGGAATGTTTTCTCTCTCAGGTCAGCGCACTAACTAACTGTCACGGTTTACCAGAGCTTTTAATACCAAAATACCCGGATCCTTTGATTGAGCAAAGCAAGAGATAAAATAAATTGTGATGTATTTACAGAATGAACATACAAAGCTTGATTTACAATTACAACAAAAAATACACTTAATGGAACTGGGTCAAACGAAATAAAATGTTCCCAAAATGAAATGTTGCCAAAACAAAGTCTCTAGGAGCAATTTCCCAGGAGCGGGTGTTGCTCACAAAAAGAGCCTCAAACAGTCCTCGTTCAGCAGCGCAACTTGCTGCTGCTGTTTACTCCGCTGGAGCTGCTTCTTTCGTGATGAAACTTTAATATCTTGAAACTTAGATGTTTCTTGCATGAATCCTTAGATGGTATGAAACTCTTCAAGCCTGATGAATCTGTTACAGCATGATGACTCTCCCTAAACTGAGCTGTGTCAGGATTTATAATACCTCTGGGGTTCATTCCCAGAAAACCTGCAGCCCAATCAAAATGCCTGTGCGATCTCCCTAGCAACCAGGCTGAGCCACTTACCTGATTGCCAGTCCTGTGGAGCCTGGCACTGGGAGCTTCAGCCTAGCAACTGGGCATGTGCGACAAACGCCATCTTTTACCCACTTGTCATGCCCGACCCCATGCCGGCTCAGTGCCTTAAAGTCTGGGAAGGGGGACAACTTGTCAGGGTGGTTCTTCCTTTCCCCCCCTTGCTAACAAAAGGTTTAACACCTCCGTAACCAGGATTGCCTTTGAAGCTTGGAGTGCGGAGCAGCCACTGTCTCGCCCATGCAAATGGATTTTTACCCATACTGAATGACTTCATCTGAACATTACTTTAATAAAAATATAAACTTTGGGGACTTTTAAAACCCTTTTCTTTTCCACTTATACAGAGAAACCTTGCCATATGATACACTTTAACTTAAAAACATATAACTCTCGCCACCTTATACCTGGCGGGAGTTACACTGACCCCCCCCCTTCCTCCTTTGTTCTGGGGTTCTTGGGCATATACCGGGGACCTTTGAATGTAATTCAATTCCCTGCCCTGTCTTACTGTTCTAGGTCTGTGCTGAAGCAGGGAGATTTGGCGGTGAGCTGCAAACTGCTTTCTAGCGAGGATTTTATCTGGTGGTCTGTGTTCCTCATGTCCTCAGGAATCTGGGGGGATTCCTGAGTACATGTTTCGGGGTAACCCGCAACACTGGCCCCCTTCTACCCAAACACACCCTGACAAAAGTTTACAGTAAAATTACCCCTGAAGCTCACGCCCTGCACATCTCTGCTGGTTGGCACTCCTGGAACAGTAAAAATACACATACACCTTTATTACAAATGAGGTTGCATGCCATGATTGGGTTAAAGAGCTGACAATCACAATTCCCCAATATGGCTCAGCGGCACCCAGCCGGGCCAAATACCTTTATTTATGGCCTGGGTACCCCCTCACCGTCACACTTACCTATTGGCAGGAGGTGGTTTCTATGTAGAGTCTTTGTGGGCCCTTTTCAGGCCTCACTCGATAGATGGGAAGTCCGCGTAGCTTCTCTACTACCACATAAGGGTCAGTTTTCCAGCGATTTGCTATTTTGTGTTTTCCTGGTACCCCAGATTCTGGATAAGGACTCTGTGCTGCAGTGTACCTCTTGCCCGTGTACTCTTTTATCATAACGGCTTTTGTTTCTATGATTATTTGTTTCAGCTGCAGAAGTGGCCAGTTTGTACGCTTCTTGTAACTGGTCTCTGAGTTTCTGTACATATTGCATGTACGTGGTTGGGGATGTGCCATCTGCCGACACTCCAAAACACAGGTCAATGAGCATTCGGGCTTCCCGTCAAAACATTAGGTAATAGGGTGAATACCCAGTGGATTAATTCTTGGTGTAGTTATAAGCATGGACTAAGTGGTGTACATGCTGACTCCATCTTTTCTTTCCTTGATTATTTAGGGTACCCATCATATTTAATAGGGTCCTGTGGCAGGACGGCCTGTAGCCGAGGTCAGGGAACAGTCCACACGTATAGTTTCAGGATAAATAAAAACGTTCAGTGGCTTCATTTCTCCACAGTAACATAACATGGGGGTACACTGTCCCTTTAACAAAATAAATCCTGCTCCACTTTGGGAGAAAAACTGACTAATAACACAGCAGACCTATCTAGCAGGCTGGCTGGCTAAACCAGAACCAAACCATAAGGGTACTTTAAGCAGTCAGTAAACAAATGAATAATCCTTACTTTAGTTGAAGTAGTCTTTGGTGAAATCCCTCTGGCTAAGGGCTCACGCAGCAGTGTGCTTCTCTCTCTCTCTCTCTCTCTGGCAGCTACTGCCAGTCACATGATCCTTTATCTACCTTGCTGGCTCTCAGGTGTCAGCTAAAGAGTTCTGATTTCCTAACTTCCACCTGAGTTAACCCTTATGAGTGCTGGATGAAGCACTCAGACATATGTCTCCCAGGCGTAACTGATAGGAGTTGACTTCACTCTGTCACATACCTCCCCTGTTTGTGTGTGGCTAGTGTCCCACACGGCTGAAGCCCGACCCTCCACTCCTTCCCTTGACAAAAAATCAGCATCTCCATGGTCCTTTCCAGGTCTATGCTGAATATCAAAAGAGAAGGTTTGGAGGGCAATATACCACCTGGTCAACCTTGGATTTGTGTCCTTCATGGTGTTTAACCACTTCAATGGCGCATGGTCGGTGACCAGGGTGAAGTGTACTCCGGCGACATAATGTCTCAAGGCCTCAATTGCCCATTTTACAGTGAGGCACTCCTTCTCAATAACGGAATACCTCACTTCCCTTGGGAACAGCTTCCGGCTGATGAACAGTATGGGGTGTTCAACACCATCAAATTGCTGAGACAGCACTGCTCCCAGTCCTACCTCTGAGGCATCCGTCTGGATGATGAAGGGCTCTTTAAATTCTGGGCTCCGAATAGCGGGGCCCTCTAACAGGCATTTTTTTTAGCATGTCAAAGGCTTCTTGGCACTCCCAAGACCATTTAACTTGGGTCGGGGCACTCTTTTTTGTCAGATCTGTTAGGGGTGCAGATATTTCTGAAAAATTGGGGATAAACCGCCGGTAATACCCTGCTAACCCCAAAAGGGAGCGGACCTGTGTCTTTGTCTGTGGGGTGGGGACTTCCTTTATGGCGGCCACCTTGCTAGCTAGTGGCCTTACTATCCCTCCCCCAACGGCATAGCCCAAGTACTTTGTAGTGGATTTACCCAGGGCACATTTTTTTGGATTTGCAGTGAGCCCTGCTTCTCTTAAGGACGTTAGGACTGCCCTTAACCTTTTTATATGAGACTGCCAGTGTCTGCTATAGATGACAATGTCATCCAAGTAGGCCGCGGCATATGCCCTATGGGGTCGTTGTACCTTGTCCATTAACCTTTGGAACGTGGCTGGAGCCCCATGTAACCCAAATGGCATAGTGACGAATTGGTATAAACCGAGAGGGGTGGCGAAGGCAGTTTTGCATTTGGATTCTTCTGCTAGAGGTATCTGCCAATATCCTTTCGTGAGATCTAGGGTGGAGATATACTCTGCTTTACCAAGCGAATCAAGCAATTCATCCACCCTAGGCATTGGATATGCATCAAATCTGGATACAGCAGATTATCTCCCTCTCTACCAGGTCTTTTCAGCCCTCTGGCAATCTATAGGGACGGGACCATACTTTTACGCCAGGTTCTGTCTCAATCCTATGGGACACTAAATCAGTCTGCTCTGGCAGCTCAGAAAAAACATCTGGGAACTGGTCACATACATCAAGTAGGTCTGACCTTTGTTCCGTTGTTAACTGCTCTCCCATGGGAACCTGATGGTCAGTGTACGTACTACCCTTTGCTAGCTTTGGACCCAAATCCGTCTCTCCTTCCAGAGGGTGAATGAACAGCGATCTCATCGTTTTCCAGGGTTTCAGGAGGTTCACGTGGTAGATTTGTTTACCCTTCCTGGACCCTGGTTGAGAGATCTCATAGTTCACCTCCCCGGTGCGACGGAGAACTTGGAAAGGACCCTGCCACTTCGCAAGGAGTTTACTCTCTGATGTCGGTAGTAGTAGCATCACTTGGTCCCCAGGTTGGAAGACCCTCAAGCGAGCATTTTGGTTGTACTGCCTCTCTTGACGTTCTTGAGCAGATTTGAGGTTTTCCTTCACAAACCGACCTATCATGTCTAGGCGGTTTCTAAGGTCTATGACATACTGAAGGGTATTCTTGGAGGGGGAGGGCTCCTCCTCCCAGGATTCCATCAGTAGGTCGAGAATACCCCGAGGTTGGCGTCCATATAGGAGCTCAAACGGGGAGAAGCCTGTGGATGATTGGGGAACTTCTCGTACCGCAAACAACAGGAAAGGGAGAAGTTCATCCCAAGCTCGCTTTTCAGTGTCCACAAACTTCCTAAGCATAGTTTTTAAAGTACGGTTAAACCTCTCTACCAATCCATCAGTCTGAGGATGGTAGACCGAGGTCCGGACGGATTTTACCTCCAATAACTTCAGGACATCCTGCATTAACTTTGCCATGAAATTTGTTCCCTGGCCAGTTAACATTACTTGGGGAAGTCCTACCCTAGAAAACAGTTCTAACAGCCTGTGAGCAACCTGTTTAGCAGTGGCTGATCTCAGAGGGAAGGCCTCAGGATACCTGGTGGCATAATCAACAACAACGAGTATAAATTTATGTCCCTTCGCAGAGGGTTCTAAAGGTCCGACCAGATCTACCCCAATTCTCTCAAATGGGACGACTACCAAGGGCAGAGGAACCAAAGGAGCCGGTTTCTGTCCTTTTTGGCTAGTTAACTGGCATTCAGGACATGTCTCACATAGTTTCATGATGTCACCATGTATGCCTGGCCAGTAAAACCGGGACGAGATGCGGTCCGTGGTCTTATCTCTGCCCAAATGACCACCCCATGGGAGAGTATGGGCTAGGGTAAACACTGTTTTAATCAACCCTTTAGGGACTAGCATCTGTCGAGTGACCTCCCCTGTTTGTGTAACCTTATTCACACGATGATCAACCACACTTCTCTCAGTCCTGGGTCTGTCTGCTGTGATTGGGATCTTGTCGGTTTAGTTGGGTTAATCCCTCCATGGTCAACTCTGCGGTCTGAGTGTACACTAAAAGAACTCCAGTGGGAGAGATCCCCATACTATCAGCCACTGTATTTGGATTCTCTGTGGTAGTTTGTCTCAGGATTTCTACTTGCTTGCACATTGTGTGCACTCCTGCGGCGGTAATGTTTTTCCAAAGTCCATCATAGGCTTGAGCATCCCAGTGAATTCGTGACAATGCGCCCGCATCAATATTTTGTTTCCCAGGTCTGTACTTTAGACTGAAATTGTGTGGCCAATGCTGCCAATGCTGCCAATCACCTGTGTCCAGTGTCATCCAGTTTCGCTGATGTTAGAATATACGTAAGGGGATTGTTGTCTGTGTCCACTACAAACACTGCTCCAAATAGATAGTCATGTAGTTTGTCCACTACCGCCCATTTCAAAGCCAAAAACTCCAGTTTGTGTAGTGGTAGTTTTTCTCAGGCAGCATCAACCCCCGGCTCATAAGCGCGTTTCGTAACGAAAAGTTACTACTTCCCTGAAATGTTCATTACGAAACGCGTTGGAATGTGTTTCTGCTCATATTTTATATCCATTTGTGGCCAAGATTACCCTTGGTACATTTCTCCCTGTCCCCTGTGACACCGTTTCCCGTTTTGTGCACTGCGCGCCGCCCTGTGTGTTACACGCTGCTGTGGACGCGCCTCTAGACACTGCAGCAGAGGGGAAGTCTGTGACGTCACCAGCAGGCACCCCACGAGTCGAAGAGGCGTGCTGTCAGCGTTCGGCAGTGGTGGGACTAACGGAGGCTGCTGTGCCTTGCTACGGGACTTGTGTGCGGGACTTGGCACTGTGTACTTACCATCTACTCACCCTGAGATGGAGGGAGTGTACTCTACGGATTCAAGGGGTTTCCTGTCTGGACTGATGACCGCTGGTATCCTGTATCTTCCCCTACATCGGTTGAAGTGCAACGTTTCCAGCCGTCCCTCTGTGTGGTAACCCACTAATCCATTGCTTGATTTTATTTTATCTGATGTACACAGAACTTATTACCGCTTAGTAAAATTCCACTTTTATTACTGTGCTTCACTATGTGCGTTTTGTGCCCTGTTCTTTTGTCTTTTCTCGAGCTATCACAGTGCCTCTTCGTATCCACACGTCATGGGAATTTCTCACTTCCACTCCTGTAGTATCTGTTTTTTCTTTCTGTATGGACAGTACTCTGGCCTTTACTAATAGTCCCCCAGGAAATTGTCTGTGGGCAGGGTCTTCTATAATTACGGGGGACCTTTTTACTACTTGATGGAGGGTCACCTTCCCTTCAATTCGACATACATGGTGGGGAGGCACTTTTTTTGACCGAAGACCGGCCCAACGGACTTCTCTTATGGGGTCACAAGGCTTGTTAGTGGCTTCATTCTTGGCTCGTCAGTAGGCCTTCAAACACATAGAGTGAATGGTCAATGTCCGATTGTAATAATCTCCTCCAACAGTCTGGCACCACTTCGCTAGTCTGCTGAAGATGTTCGCATTTGTTCCCATTATGGTTCCTTCACGGGCTTCAGGACATAGTGCCACTACTTAAAGGGGTACCGCTACGCCAGCAATTTCCTTGGGAAATTTCAACTTCACGACCATGTAGCCCAAGTACGGATAGCTAGCTTCACTGAGGCCCCATACAACAAGTCCATTCAGCGGCTGCAGTGGCAGGTGTCGAAGATATCAGTTGTACCATGATTGGTAGATTATTGACACTTGCAATCAACTATCCAGAAGAACCTTGCATGGTTTTCATTCACTAGACGCCATAACTCAGGCAGAAGGGCCAAGAATCCCAATTGGCAGATTGTTGCAAATTGTAGATGCTTGTGGGTGTGTTAGTCATGGAGCTTCTCTTCGCGTGGGGCCTGGCATACTCCCTTACCAGGTCCCTCTGTCGTTTCCCTGCTTCTTGAAGGCTTCTCTTGCTTTTGGTGCCTTGCTGTATGCAGCCCGTTGTCCATGTTCCCCACACTGGAAACAACCCATACCTCGATTTCTATGGAACCGGTGTAACGCTTGGCCTGCCCACAAGCCAGACGAGACCCCGGGACTGAGGTGGAAAGGAGAAATACCACACACCTAGCAGTAAACGGGGGCACGGCCGGAGTGTGGAAGTAGCGTAGGTGGTCCCGGTAACAAGAATAGAATGAGTACTGTACAGTACTTGCCAGTTCCAGCGTAGAAAGGTAAAGTCCGTAAGCCAATGGTCATGGGATGGAGAGAGCAGCATAGTAGAGTGTCCATAAGCCTGGCTCGTGGAGTGGAGAGAGCAGCATAGTATAGTGTCCGTAAGCCGTGTCCAAGGGATATAGAAGTCTGTAGCGTAGTAATGTCCAAAGCCAAATCCTAGGGTTCCAGAGAGCAATGTAGTAGAAGTCCAAAGCCAAAGGTCGATATCCAGGGAGGTCAGCAGTATATCCAGGGACAGGAATAGGAACTGAAAGACAAAAGGGGCCAGGCAACAGCAGACAGCACCAAGGTACAGAAGCTATGCAGAGCAAAGAGGAAATGGTGAGGGAAACCTAAATAGGGAGCTGGGACCTATCAGAGGAAGGGGAGGAACAGAGGAGGGGCCCGAGGGTGAACCTGATAGGGAAGAAGTGTCTGGGAGGCTGGGGCCAATTGGAGCAAGGGGAGGGAAGGAGGAGCGGGTCGAGGGAGGGCCAGATAGGGGAGAGGTGCCTGGGTAGCTGGGACTTGTCAGAGCAAGAGGAGGAGCGGCGGAACAGCCCAGGGAAGGGCCTGATAGGAGAGAAGGGCCTGGGGGGCAGACCTGACGGAGCAGGGGCAGGGAAGCGCGTGATGCACGTGCCGCATCAGAGGAGGCAGAGTCAGGTGACCGGCGCCAGCAAATTGAAGCCTGGGTCCGCGCGCGCCCGTAGGGGTGACGCGCGTGACCCAGAAGTGTGGAAGCAGCCATGGAGGGGACCGCACAGAGTGAGGCACGCCACCGGGAAGCCTGGGCGGTACGCAGCAAAGGTAAGGAGGCCCTGGAAGCGGGTGTACCCACAGCGCGGATCCTTACAGTACCCCCACCTCGAGGGTCGGACTCCGGACGAACCATCCAAGGTCTGAGCGGAAATTTTTGGTGGAATCGTTTGAGTAGAGCTGGGGCGTGAAGATCCGCATGTGAGACCCAAGAACAATCCTGAGGTCCGTATCCCTTCCAGTGAACCAAAAATTGGAGCTTGCCCCTGGAGATGCGAGAGTCAATGATGGACTGGATTTCGAACTCCTGTTGTCCTGGTACAATGGGGGCAGGAGGCCGAAGAGAAGGATGAGCGAATCATTTGCCTTGAATAAACGGTTTCAACAGTGTGACATGGAAGACGGGTGAAATTTTCATAGAGGGAGGCAAGCAAAGCTGATAGGCCACAGGATTAATTTGTCTCAGAATAGAGAAAGGACCCAGAAACCTGGGAGACAGTTTAGGGGTTGGGGCCTTCAGTTTGATATTTTTAGAAGAAAGCCAGACCTTTGTGGCGATGGAGGGGATTTGGCCCGGGATTAAAGGGGTTGCACCCCATTTGGCCCCCCTGACCTCACCTGGGAGTCAAAGGGTTAACTGGGCTAAGACCCAGAACTGTGATTTAACCCCTGTAATGACATGTACATGTGTATTCCCCTGTTCCCTTGTTCCCTTGTAATGTCTGGTTAATCAGTGTCTGCATCACACACACACTAGAATCCATCCGGGAACACAAGGGTTAATGTGTCCCCAGGTATGGACAAAGCAAAGGAATGTCTCTGAAGCTATCAGGATGACAGATGGCCCTAGAGTCCCAATGGCTAGAACTTAAGTTTTGTTCAAAAGGTTTTATTACCCTCCCTGTCTTTGAGTATGGGGGAGTCGCATACCATAGCAGTTTTTAAGTGTCCCACTTATCACTGTCCAACACAGGTTATCTTGTCCAAGATCCGGAGGGGTAGCTGGCCTGGCATTCCATTTGCACATGTGGGGCCTCAGAAAGGAGACCCCAGAGTTCTACTGAACATGTGCCAGCTAGCAGGGGGGGGCCTGTCCTAAAATGTGTTCCCCCATCCAAGACTGGCTGGAGATAATTGCAAACCAATCACAGGTTTTTAATGTTACAGATAGAGGGACAAAGGGTTTATAACCTGCTGTTCCCCATCTATCCTTTGTCTTCATTTTTGGTCTTCATGCAAAGTCTTCATTCGTCTTCGTTTGCTGAATGATTTCCTGATTGCTGAGAGAAATGCCATGCAATGTCTTGGGCTGATTGCTGGATGAAACTGCCAGTTCAGATGGGACTGTTTTCATTATTTTCATCTTTTACGTAAGTGTCTATATTTTGCCTGTTATTGTATAATCTGTTGTGTTCACCTTTATCAAGGAATAAATTCTATTTATCATATCTAAGTCTCGTCCCAGTTCAAACCCAGGTATATATATATATTTATATATATAGTTTTTGGTGTAAATTACAGCCTGTCGCAAGCTCTCGTGACAGGCTTATCTCCAGGTACGAACTTATGGGCCTCCTGACGAAGCCTATCTGCTTGTTTCTTCTGTCTTAGCACGGACTGTTGTAAAACTGTTTGAATCTTCCTCCATGACCCCTGTAGGGTGGATACCCTATCATCTGCTGCAGGAACTCCAGACCTGGGAGAATGCATGGGGAGACGGGTAGGATGAAATCCGTAGTTTACAAAAAACGGACTCGTTTTTTAGAGAGTTAATCACAAATTCTGTCCAAGGAAGTAACTCCGCCCAATTATCCTGAGAATCGGAAGAAAAACAACGCAAATACTGTTCACGGGACTGGTTCAGTCTGCCCATTCGTTTGGGGGTGGTAGCCTGAGGAAAAAAGAAGGGTAATGCCCAACCTCTGGGAAAATGCTCGCCAGAATTTAGAAACAAATTGAGTACCCCGATCAGAGACAATGGACCACGGGACGCCATGAATACGGAAAATTTATTTTACAAAGATATCCGCTAAAGTACTAGAATTGGGTAGACCCTTGAGGGGAACAAAATGAGCTTGCTTGGAGAATCTGTCAACAATTACAAGAATAGTAGTCATACCATTAGACGGGGGAAGATCCACGATGAAGTCCATGGCAATGTGACTCCAAGGACGGTCTGGTACCGGGAGAGGTTGTAGACCTGTAGGCTTTTGACGGACAGATTTATTTTGTGCACAGACTGGGCAAGAGGAGGTAAATTCTCTAATGTCCTTAATAATATTGGGCCACCAGAACGTTCGCCGAATCAGATCCGTAGTCTTCTTACACCCGGGGTGGCCAGCAGATCTGGAGGTGTGACCACATTCAAGAATTTTGAGATTAAATTGTGGGGCTGCGTAAAGACGACCATCAGGTACTTCTAGCTTTTTGGGGACCTGTGCTTGAGACTCCAAAATCTTATCCAGAATGTCAAAGGAGGTGGCAGAGATAAACAATTGGGGGGACAGAATACTCTCCGGGACTTCCAGTGACCTCTCCTCAGTGATAAACTGACGGGACAATGCATCCGCTTTGATATTCTTTGTCCCAGGAATATAAGAGATGATAAAGTTAAACCTTGAGAAGAACAACGCCCAACGAGCTTGACGGAGCCCAAGACGACGAGCACCTTCAATGTAAGAAAGATTTTTGTGGTCTGTCAGGATCAGAATGGGTTCCTTGGTTCTTCCAGAAGATGTCTCCATTCTTGTAATGCCATCTTGATGGCCAACAACTCCCTATTCCTCACGTCGTAATTTCTTTCTGCTCAAGAATTTTTTTTAGAAAAAAACCCACAGGGGTGTAGTTTATCTTCGGGGGTGATTCTTTGAGAGAGAACCGCACCGGCTCCCACGTCGGAGGCTTCAACTTCCAAGGTAAAGGGGAGGGTGGGGACGGGATGTCGCAGAACGGGGGCCGAGACAAAGGCTTTTTTAAGAGACTCAAAGGCCCGGCTGGCCTCCAATGGCCTCCAATGGCCAAGAGGAAGGATCGGCCCCTTTTTTGGTAAGGTCCGTAATGGGTGCTACCATGGTGGAAAAAACAGCAATAAATTTCCTATAATAATTTGCGAAACCGAGGAAACGCTGAATCGCTTTTAACGAGTTAGGTTGTGGCCATTCGAGTACAGAATTGAGCTTCTCTGGATCCATGGTGAACCCTTGATCCGAGACAATGTATCCCAGGAAGGTAGTTGAGGATTGGTGAAAGACACACTTCTCCATCTTGGCGTAGAGCTTGTTGGCCCGTAAACGAGAGAGCACCATCTTGGTATGGAGAATTTGTTCCTCGAGGGTTTTGGAAAAAATAAGGATATCATCCAAGTAGATTATCACAAAAGAATTCAATAGATCACGAAAAACCTCATTCATAAAGTCTTGGAATACTGCAGGGGCATTGCACAACCCAAACGGCATCACCAGGTACTCATAGTGCCCGCTGCGCGTGTTGAATGCGGTCTTCCACTCGTCTCCACTGCGGATTCGAATCAGGTTATAAGCCCCCAGTAGATCAAGTTTAGAGAAAATCGTTGCGCATGGCAGCCTATCGGAGTCAGGTGCCCGGAGCCAGCAAATTGAAGCCTGGGTCCGCACGCGCCCGTAGGGGTGACGCGCGCGACATGGAAGTGTGGAAGCAGTCGTGGAGGGGACGGCACGGAGTGATGCACGCCGCAAGGGAGCCTGGGCAGTACGCAGCAAAGGTAAGGAGGCGCTGGAAGCGGGTCCTTACAACCAGTCCCTGTCAAAGGTCCGGAGCGTATCCGGAAGAGTACCTTCTTTTTGGGTGCCGCAGCCATCATCAATGTGTTCATTTGCGCCGTTAGATCTTGAATTTGTTTTCTAAGCTCTGCGTTGCTAGCACCATTCTCCTCACAGCCTCCTGGCTTGGGTTCAGGTTTCTTTCTTGTCCTCTTCCGCACACACTTCTTAGATAAGCTGTTCAAATGTGGGAGGATCCTCTTTCCTGTCTCTAATCCATAGTCATATCACGGTTAAATCGTACAATAATGCAACCCGATCGACTTGTTCTAGTCTCTCCTTGTCGGCCTGACCAGCTTCAATTCTTCCCCTTAATACCACGTGGTATAGTAGCTATATGTAAGTACTCAGAGAACTTTTCCCCATCCTGTTGTAGAGAATTCCTAAACTTATAGTACAGATCATCAGTACTCTCCGTGGTCCCATAAGTACTTTCCAGTACATCTGAGGATCGCACGCGTAACGCCTTTATGGTGTATAATGCTGGGCCTCTCAGACTCTCTGTAATCCTTTTTTGCTTCTCCCCATCAGAACACAGCCAGTCACGCACAATTTGGGTAACAGTGTCCATCCAATTTTCAAAATTATCCTCCCCTACATGGATAGGCTTCACCCCGGAGGATGTCCTTAGTCATTGATAGGGGTTATTCTCACTGATGGATTTCATGACTCTGTCTAGTAATTGTCCCACCGCTTGTAATAGGGCCTCGAAGGAAGGGGCAGAAATTACGTTCAAGGGTTTTGGGGTGGCTGCACCCATCTCACTCACAAGTTCGTTTAGAGTCGTCCCTTCCTTCAGTAATAATTATTTTACACTATCTACCAGTCGGTTAGGGGGCAGGTCATGAACTGCAACAGCGGGACTATATCGAGTAACAATAGTGCGCACAGTTGTGGCATCTAACACGGGTACACTTGTGGGTACTGTCTGTGGGTCTATAACTTCAGAGCATAACACAGAATATAATAAAAAAATTTTCATCATAATGTAACACTTTTTCCTCCACACTTGCACTGTTTCAAGCACCTGATTAATAGCTACATCATCCACAGTGTCAGGGATTCCTGTTACTAAAAAGGCTTTATCACAGTCTAATCCCACCCTGGAGCACCAGTCAGTTAAGATGGTGGCACTCATGGTGACAGAAAAAGCTTGTGCACTACACAAAATGTCCGCTATCACTTTTTTTAATGGACAGTATCAGTAGATATCCCTGAGCTTGTGTCCCCCTTATGGTGAAAATCTCATCAGCGCCTCCAATGTAACCCTTCTTTAGTTTACCTCAGACTATAGAACCTGTCACTGAGGTGGGGGCCTGAGTCCTGTAACTTGGGGTTTAACTGTTATAGTGGGTGGTACACAGACTGGGAAGCAGGAATAATTAGACACAACAAAACTTTAAGGAATTATAACAAACTTTATATTACTTTATCTATCATTTTGAACAGGGATACATACACAGGGCTACCACATAACCACACAGTATTTCTGCAATCCTACTAAAACAAATCACTAACGCTGCACCTCTGTCTTTATATATTTTACAGTCACTTCATATTAGTTCACATACCCTGTTGATCAGACAGGGTATTTGTACAATAACCTTTCGTTGGAGCTCTGGATTCAAACAGATGCTGGATGCAGCTTCTTACAGTTAATTTGAAAACATAACCTGTGTTGCAATGCAGGGGGATCTCTTTCTTTCCTCTGGCTGTTACAGTAAATCCTAATATTTCTCCTCTTATCTGTTGCAGTGCTCCCTGAGGGGTCACTGTACTTTGCACTGGCCAGCAAAATCCACCAGTCTCCTCACTCCATGAATCAGTCAGGCGCTTGCAGAGTGTTCTGCAGCAGCCTCACCATATCATAACAAACTGCCACCCCAGTCCCCTCTGCAATCCCTTTCCAACTGGAACCAACTGTCATTCCACTGGCTAAGCACAGTCACATGGTCCAGTGGACTGGAATTCTTAAAGGGTCCATGTCCTGTGATGATAGCAGACACAGGGGGTTACATATATATACACTGTCCATCGAGTCCTTAAATATTTGTAGTCTTTTGTGCCAGTGATAGACACGGTGGCTGAGGGGTTACCAATAGCAGCTGGAGAAGGTCATTTGTGCCTGGGGCCAGTATCGTGGGAGCCACAGGATTCCCATTCATTGGGGAACACAGAAGGGATCCCCGGCTCAGGTATGAAAAAAATGTGCAACGCGGAATGCTGCTTTACAGCAACTGCTCCCCTTTAAATAAAGATGAGGCCCTTAATTCAATATAAGAGTGACAGGTGCACAGGTATAAATGCTAAATATTGGGATTCATTGGTGAAGGGCTAATTTTAGCACCCCCCCCCCCCCATCCCGCTTTGGTGCCAAAGACATCTTTCCTTTTTGTGAAAGGGTTAAAGATTATTTGTACAGGTACCACTAGATAAATGCTTTCAACACAGCTATCTGATTCATTTCCTTGTCCCAAACTTGGCTGCCCAAGCTGTGGCAATGCTGAAGGGAATCATAGGAAAGTAAAAATGATTACCCCCACTAGTTGCTAATCTGCGTGTTACTTCCCAGAATCCTTAACCAGTGTGTGATAGGTGACACTAGGGAGAATGATGCAGGTTTGGAGGCATGGCGCAAGACGTGCAGACACGTATGGGTTATCAATCTGTGCTGTACGTTGTGCAGGGGCACAAGTTTGCGAGTTTGGGCATTTTTCAGCTACCGCACCACTTGTTATAGACAGAGTGTTATAGCTCTGTAAACCGCTGTTTTAATGCGATATTGCCCTGTTGTCAACGCTTTGTGAACAGCTACACATGCAATATCGCTTTAAACAGGCACTTATAGTGCAATAATGCACTTATCGAAGTTTAGTGAATATGCTCCTATGATGGGTACAAAAGAACATTCTATGGGGCCTATTCTGTAAGCTCCATTAGCGCTGAACCATGCGATCTGCACTGAAAGCCCCATTCAAGTCAATGGGGCTTTCCAGGCAGATCGCACAGTTTGGCGCTTACAGAGCTTACAGAATCAACCCCTATAGGAGAGAAATGATGTAGGTTGTATATTTTGGGAGCGCTAATACTGGCCAACATTTAATATCTGTATTCAGGGAAATTTGGGATGAAAATGCAGAAGATTTCTAAAGCCCCCATTGAATTGCACTGGGAATTATTTTCAGGATAACAACAGAACAATTATACCCTTTTCCCATTAAATAGGGAGAGTTGGTTATCCAACATTTGCTGTGCTTTCTCCCACAGTTGCAGGTCAGCACCTTTAAACACTGCCTGATAAAGGTGTTGTTTCTCATTTTTATCTAACGTTTATTTTGTAATGTCTTGTTTTCTGCAAATTAGTATCATACTTCCACCAATACTAATAGGGCAATTCAGAAAGGAGCCTGAAAAGTACGTGTCTAGGATATAATAACGGAACATATATGTTAAATGCAATGCCTACTAAGTGGGTGGCTTTTGAAGGAGATAACAAAGGAAAGCAATTAATTTATTCTGAAATATAGACAGCACGGGCGACATGCTGATTGGCATTTTAATCTCTCCCATCATCAGCAGAGATGACAGGACCTCATTAGAAGACGTTAGGCAAATTACAGGTCAGAACAGTAAAAATGTAATAGTCAGCAAGTCACTTTCTCAGATGAAGCGTACATTTTCAGCCCTACTTATCAATGCCTGTGTATTGAAGCACACCGCGATGTAAAACCCTCGATATTACTTGTAGCGGGTGACTAATAATTTAAGATATCTTTAGTTGTTATGAGTTAGGGAGGAGTTATAGGGTGTGTTTTTGTGAAGTAATGGGATAATTTATACTGTAGGGAGCAGTTTTATGGGTCAATGGGAGAAGTTATAGGGAGATGTTATATGGAGCAATAGGTTGAGTAAAGGAGGTTTCGTAAGAAATGGTTAAATTGAACCATAGGTGTGTTAGGGAAGTGTTATGAGAGACTATATGGAGCAATCGGAGGAGTATTTAGTGAGCGGTTATATTGAGTAATATGAGGAGTTATTTGGAACATTTTACCTACTTCATGCAACAATTCGGCCTGTTTGCTTGCGCAATACCCAAACATTTATGCGCCAAAATGGGAGTCAGAATGAAGCCAAAGCCACCAAATGATGTCTGTGAATCTGGTTGGGAGATGGCAGCACTGCGTGCTAAGTTATGCATGGCTAATTATATACACCTTTTGAATAATTCATGTTGCTTCTTCCTTTATGGTCAGTGAGGAGGAGACAATATAAGTGAAGCTATCACTTTACTGATGGCAAATCGTCTGCAGCACACAGGGGATATTCCAATAATAATAACCTCTCAGCATAGGGACAGCGGGTCAGATTGTCCTGTTAGAAGTGATGGATCATGGTCCTTTCCCCAGTGGCGTTGTGTTGATGCTGAAATTTCTTCTGAAGTACAGCACTGCCAAAAAGCTTTGTTGACACATTTTCCATGTTTTCCCACAGCTGATGAATTATTTGCTTAGTGTACACGCTGTAGATGATCCTTCCTAGGACCAAATATAACTAACGGCACTAACATGTTTAGCACGTTAAAATAAGGTGATCAGCGCCCTTCTTTAAAAAAAATCAGATAAAAAAATCAAACTATATAGTTTTAAAATATATATTTTAAAACATTTAATATCTCCATTGTAACCTAATGCTTTGGGGTGTTTTTACAATGTTTGACTAATCTTTTTTGTGTTTGTAAACTGTTATATACACAGGTAAATGATTGATTCCATCTTACGGTTTCTTCACTTCAATGGCACATAAGGAGTTTTATGGAGTGGTTCTGCTTAGTAAACATGGGACAGCACAGCAGGACATGCAACATGTTAGTGATATACTTAGTGGTTAAAGTAACTGGTAGTACTTTGTCTCATTAAATGTTTAGCCTGCAACCTCTTAAATGCCAAAGGGACCTGCAAAGAACCGCTGACCTTTCTAGCAGCAGTGAAGGGGTTAAACACGGGTACAAAACTGCTTTAGCAGAAAGGGAGAGAATCTTCCGAATATAAATACATTAGCGGTAGTTTGATTCTGTTAACTTCAAACGTAGCAGGACGGTGAACTCCTTGTATCTTGACCACTGGATATACCATAAGTGGCCAACTGACTTGTAGAAGATCTCTTTTCCTGGTTTAATACATGTGATGAATTCAATGTTCAGTTTCCTCTCTCCCCCTCTCAGTATTCCGGATATTGGAGGTATTATAAACCCTTACTGCAGTTGTATTGGTAATTCAGGCTTCATTATTATTTTACCAACATGGCAGATAGAATCAGGTGAAGCTTTAATTGCAGCTGATGATGTAACTGCCAGCAATTGGAACGGAGGATCCAACACACAGTTAGGATGAATCCCTTAGATGAGTGGTGGGCAACATGTTATACATGAAGGGTCGCAGGTGCCCTATAACTCCTCCTATTGCCCTATATAACTGCTTTGTATAAGTCCTCCTATTGCTCCATATAACGACTGCCTATAACTAGGATGACCAGATTTTCAAATGTAAAACGCTAGACACATTAAAAAATATTTAGAAAACAAATTAAATCAAACTGCCCCCTCCCACTTTTGTTTACCTTTTCCCTCTCCCCCATGATCCTCTCTCCTCCTTCTCCCCCTCTCCCTCTGTCACGGTAACTTTATGACAAGCTAAAATATACACCAAAAATACCTGGGTTGAACTGAACACGACTAGATATGATAAAATATAATTTATTCCTTGAAAAAGGTGAACACACGAGATATACAAATAACAGACAAAAAATGCACTTACTTAGAATTGGAATGATGAAATAATCAGAGATCTTGATAAGCAGTTCATGCAGAAATCTCAGAATGACACAAAGACAATGGGCATAGGCTGAGCCTTGTTTATATACAATCTCAGTCCTATACCTCAACCCTGGGGCGCCTGGCTGGCTAGTGGACTCCTTTGAAGTAGAATCTCCCTTATCTGCAAGTGTAAACTTTGACACTTACAGACCACTCAACCCCTTTGTTCTTCCGCCCTAGTGTATACAATCAGAGCGGTCAACCTTTGATCAGAGGCTTATGCTAGACCACTTGTCTGCCCTCCAGACCTATTAACATAGCAGATGGGCTCTGCGTTCTCATACAAGACCCAAAATACCATTCACAGTTTAATATCTTCACATATTAATATAATCTGTTCCGTTGGGCCTAGTTGGCTGATACTTGCCAGCTTTTCTTACCGGAAGTGTATCTTCATTATGGCCAAGTTTCAGCCTTCTGCAGCCCCCAGAACCAGAGATACACAAATGCAGGTTAAAACACTTTTAAAATACAGGATTCTTCCCTTTAAAAATGAATCTCTGCCTTTCACTCTTTCCCCATTGAAATCAACGGGTTCCACCGCCATAGGCTTTCAATGGCACGGCTCCACCATTGAAGTCAACGGGGTTCTTCGCCATAGACTTTCAATGGGGAAACGCCGCCATTGAAGTCTATGGAAAAACCAAAAATCTTTACATTTGCCCACACTCCGTCTGGTTGTTCGGAGAGGGCTGGGAATGACCATGCATTCATGCCGGAACCTTGGCTACATGCCACCCAAATCCCAGCCCTCTGGTCCTTCCAGAACCGGAGATATGGACTTACCCTTTGTCAGGAATCGGCATTCTCCTCGCTCCCCACACAGAGCACTCCCTCCCCGGAGGGAGCCCCTGGACACACAAAACAATCCTGCCTTACCGGCCTTCACGGCTCCTCGCCCCTGCCGCCGTCGCGGGATCACTCCCCTCGGCGATTCCTCTGCTCAGCGCCGGGCGCGCCCACGCGATCCTGCACGCACACCTGCACCATCCACTGGCTCGGTTCACACGCGTACACAAGTTACGGAGCACGCTCAGTCTGCACACTCTTATTCCCGTCCCACGGACCTCAGGCTCCGCCCCCGCACACTGCACGGGCATTCCCAGGTTACTAACAAGACTCACCTGGCCTATTATGCCTGCACCAATCTGCAGTGTCTCCCTGTAGCTCTTCCTGTCCCGCCTCCGTTCCTAATTGGACCTTCCTGCTTTATCTAGCTCCTCTCTGCTCTCAGTCTTTGCTCAACATAGTCTCTGTATGGAAGTACTTCTGGATTCTCTCAGTGTTTTCACAGGTTCTGACGCAGCTTGTACGACTACCCCCTCTGGCTCTCGATCTCGGCACTCCTTGGACAACGCTCACTCTGGTAACCCCTTGAACATGGCTTGGACTACGACGTATCTCCACTCTCCACTCCCTGACTTTGGCAAGGCATCATTCACTCTATCTCTACAACCGGTACCGGCAAGTATTGTCTACCTTACTACACCTGGCCTGGCAACGTTTCATACCACACTCCGGACACGCTCCCTTTGCTGCAGGTGCGTGTATTACCACTTCCCCCTTCAGCTCAGGGGACGGGTCTGGTCTGCGGGCAGCACCGGCGTAACACCCTTTTCACAATTTCGGACTTAGCCTTTTTCACGCCACGTGGTTTTCTCCCATTGGAATCAATGCCCGGCGCCGCCATAGACAATGCATGTGCAAGCGCCGCCATTGGATTCAATGGGACCTCCGCTCCGCCATTAAAGTCAATGGCGGGACCCTGGTTCATGAGTGCGACCCTTTACGGGGGTCCCTCATTCCCGGACCTGATCGGAGGTCGTGTGTGGGGGTTCCTAGGGGCTAGGGGCAAAAATAATTTTATTCCCAGGTGCCCTAGAACCTAAGATTCCCACGCCACTTGTCGTTGACCTTGAACTAACAGTGATCAAAGCTTTTTTACAAAATGTTTCCGCTCTTGCGGTTTGCGGTTTGGATGGCTGCCAACCTGTTCCTGGAGGCCGGTGTCGAGGAGTCCCCATTGAAGTCAATGGCCCCATTCACTTACAATGGGAAACCGCCGCTCCTCCTCTCGGAAGCCACCTGCTGGTCGCCGCTGGAAAACAGGTCCAAAACCGCTACTTCTGCATGCATGGAGCCTCAATGGCGACCTATGGAAGGCTGCAAATTGGAGCCTGAAAAGACGGAAAAAGGGAACAAAGGGCTATAATCACTGAATTAACATTAACCCCTTCCCTCCCGCATCAACCCTAGTGTATGTGTTGGTGCAAACACTGGGATGAGACAATACATTTTTACAGGGGAATAAACAGTTGGATTCTGAAACAAGGTAAAAACACATTACTGGACCACAGTCCAGTTAACCCCTTGCTTCCCAAGTGAGAGCAGGGGGTGGCCAAATAGGGTGTAACCCCTTTAATCCCGGGCCAAACCCCCTCTCCCATGACACCCTCCACCCACCATCATCTCTCCTCCCTCTACCATCCTCTCCCTCTCTCCAGCCCCCATCCTCTTCCCCTTCTCTCCATTCCTCTCCATCATCTCTCCCCCTCCATCCCTCCATCCCCTCCTCCATCCTCTCCACCCACCCACCCCCTCCATCCTCTCCCCCCTTCCATCCTCTCTCTCCTCCCTCCATCGTCTCTCCCCCCTCCATCCTCTCTACCCCCTCGCCTCCTCTCTCTCCCCCATCTCCAAACTTTATCCCCCCTCTCCATCCTCTATCTCCCTCTCCATCCTTTCTCCCCTCTCCATCATCCCCCTCTCCATCCTCTCTCTCCCCCTCTCCATCCTCTCTCCCCCTCTCCATCCTTTCTCTCCCCCTCTCTCCATCCTCTCTCCCCCCTCTCCATCCTTTCTCTCCCCCTCTCTCCATCCGCTCTCTCCCCCCCTCTCCATCCCATCTCTCTCCCCTCTCCATCCCATCTCTCTCCTCCCTCTCCACATATATACACACAAACACTACACCATATACACACATACCAAACATGCAACATTAGTTTAACACACATACCATATACAAATACACATTTATATGCAACATATACAAACACTAAATATACAACATATACATGCACACAATGCATGAACCATACACATATGCATTACAAATACACACACTTACCAGTACACACACACACTTAACAACACACACACTTACCAACACAGACACGCACACACTTACCAACACACAAACACACTTACCAACACAGACACTCACACACTTACCAACACAGAGACACACTTACTAATCCAGACACACAGAACCAGGATATCTAGAGAGGAGTAGCTCTGAGCAGCAGCTCAGAGCAGGAGTGCTCTGCAGCGCCACATGCTGCCTAGAAGCTGCTGTGGTTAAGCAGACTGACAGCCCTCTTTCGATTCCCTTTATAACCAGTTCCTATAACTCTTCCATATTGCTCTGTATAAGCTCTCTCTTGTGATCTCTCTCCCCTTCTCTCTCTGTGCTGATCTCTCTCCCCTCACTGATCTCTCCCCATGTGTTGATCTATTTTCCCCTCTCTGTGGGTGCTGATCTCACACACTGCCTGCCTGCCTCTCTCTCTCTCTCTCTCTCTCTCTCTCTCTCTGCCTCTCTCTCTCTCTCTCTCTCTCTCTCTCTGCCTCTCTCTCTCTCTCTCTCTCTCTCTCTCTCTCTCTCTCTCTCTCTCTCTCTCTCTCTCTCTCTCTCTCTCTCTCTCTCTCTCTCTCTCTCTCTCTCTCTCTCTCTCTCTCTCTCTCTCCCCCACCCTGTCTCTTGGTGCCCCCCCTCTCTCACTGTTCTTCCCCCTCTCTCACAGGGTTTCCCTGTCTCTCACTGTTCCCCCCTTCCTCTCTCTCACTGTTCATGCCTCTCTCTTATTGCCTCCCCATCCCTCTCACTATCCCCCCCTCTTTCTCACTGCCACCTCCCTCCTCCTCTTCCTCTCTCTCCCTCACCTCTCTTACTCTCCCTGTCATTCCCATAGGCCTGTAGCCCCTCGTCCTTTCATACTGCCTCCCCATCTCTTAGCTCTGCCCCCTGTATGTTCCTGCTATGGGCTGAAAGTTGGAAGAGATGAAGGGACGGGAGAAAGGAGGTTGGGAAGCAGGAGAAGGCCTGTGGACCGCCTGTTGCCCCCCAGTGACTCTCAAGGGAAGGAATTTCCTTTCCTATAATCTGATTTTGTTTGTTGCATTTATTGTATTATAATTCCCTGAATTGTGTTTTCTCTTTTGTAAAGCTCTGAATACACTGTGGTGCTATATAAATAAAGATAAGCATACTGTACATCAGTGTTTTTCAACCAGGGTCCTTAGGAACCCTTAGTTCCGTGGCCATCTCTAAAGGACTCCCTGCAATTTTTACATAATTTGAAAATTGTACCAAATACAGGAGAATTTACAATGCATCTGATATCAGAAATGCTATTAGAGAGGATTAGGGTTTCTTACAATGCATCTGATCTCAGACACGCTATTAGAGAGGGTTGGGGTTCTTACAATGCATCTAATCTCAGGCGCTCTATTAGAGAGGGTTGGGGTTCCTTACAATGCATCTGATTTCAGACGCACTGTTAGAGAGGGTTGGGATTCCGAAAAATTTCACAATATAATTATAGGGTTCCTTAACGAAGAAAAGGTTGGAAACCATTGACATTACGTACATACTATACATGAGACTACAGTAGGTGAGGATTCTTGGAGAGGGTATTGCAGCGACAGCATCTCTCTGAGACAGCAGCAATCCTTATACCTTCAATTTTAATTTTAGGACAAAATGTTGGGCCCTGCTTATCTGCTTCTGTTTTGTATGTTGTGTTTGGTTCAAAACTGATTTAAAATTGGATCGCACATTTAATTGTATAATTAAAACAACGATTATATGAGTACATTTTAATACACAGTAACAGTCGGCTGCTTAGTAACCAATTCTTCCAGGAGTACTGTACTTTGAAAAGATGTTGCCAATACTGCAAGAAACTATTTTACAATGTATGTCATTTTTTTCACAATCCATTTCGCTTTACTTAATGGAATTGAGTTCTGCTTTCTACTGAGACTAACACAATCTGCAATCAGATAATCTATTACAAGATTCATATATCATTTCCCCCTTCACTTCCTCTCTGGCAAGAAGGGGTTAACACCTTCAGTGGTGTGCTTGAATGAGCTGTTCCACATAAGCGTAAAAAAAAAAGCTTATTTAAAAAACAAAAATACATTATGAATTTAATTAAGATGCTTAGAAATATTTAATCACCCTTGAAGTTAAGTTTTTACTCATTTGCTGTCTACTGTATGTAAGCATGAATATGTTTCTATTCTCTCAGCAATTTTGTTCATTATTGTTCTCTCTTTATTCCTTTCCTAAAGATAGAAAGTAGTTTAAATAAAGCAATGGGGGAAAAAAACAAGACTTGCAGCACAGATAGCGTTAAATAATAATTAATTGAAATGAATATTATTCATTATTATTTATAATGCACAAGTGTCTGTCCGACTGTCACTTTTGTAGCGACTTGGCCATGTCATACTTTGATGGAAATATATTTATGAGGACTTTCCAGCAATATTATTGGATTTATGGAATCCAAATGTTTTACCCCGAAACTTCCCCAAAACGATTAGCCCGGAAGTTAAAGTCTTGCAGTTCGTCCACTTGTGCTTCATGCTGCAAATATAGGTGGTCTGGGCATAAGATACATTCTTACACTTATCTCCTACTGCATTTTTCTCTTTTTATATGTATGTATTTTGTGACTGATATACAGTATTTAAAGCCTCCACTACCCGAGGTGTGAACGCGATGCAGAGGCGATGCATTGCAGGCCTCACTGGCAACGAACAGGTTACCAGCAATGTCAATCGCCTAGTATCTAATGGGAGTCTTCAACAAAACAGGGTTGAAAACATACACCGCGTCATGAAACAGTGCTCTCCAAGAAGGAACATTCTGCCTCAAAGCTATGTGCACAGGCTGCTCTGGCAGGGAAGGGGTAACAAGATAACATACATATTTAACCCTGTAAGATCTTCAGGGCAGGAATCTCCTTGCCCACAGTGCCTGTATATAACCTGTGTTTATGGGCTGCAGGCTATATGGCCCATATAACAGCAGTGTAGAACCATGTGTTGGCGTTTGTGTTCATATTTTTACTTAAGTGTACTGTATGTGTAAATGCATAAATCTGTATCGTTGTATTTATCAGTGTGTCAGTGTTCAAACTGTGTATCAGTGGCTTTGTGTGTGCTTCAATATATGCCTCTAACATTCTGTTAATATTTGTGTGTGTATCACTATACGTGTGTCTGTATGCATCATTGTATGTATCAGTATATCTGTGAGTGTATCAATGCATCTGTGCATCAATGTGTCTGTCAGTATGTCTGTGTCAGTGTGTGTTTGAGTATATCTGTATGTGTCAGTTTGTCTCTATGTATCAATGTGTGTAACTGTGCATCATTGTGTCTTTCAGTCTGTGTGTGTGTGTGTGTGTGTGTGAATCTGTAAATGATTTTCATACCCTCCAACATTTAGAACAAGTAGATATGTACACCTGATTTGCTACAATATATATATATATATATTGTAGCAAATCAGGTGTACATATCTACTTGTTCTAAATGTTGGAGGGTATGAAAATCATTTACAGATTCACACACACACACACACACACACACACACACACACACACACACACACACACACACACACACACACACACACACACACACACACACACACACACACACACACAGACTGAAAGACACAATGATGCACAGTTACACACATTGATACATAGAGACAAACTGACACATACAGATATACTCAAACACACACTGACACACACACACACACACACACATATATATATATATATATATATATATATATATATATATAGATGTATATTTTTATTTATATACAGTAGTGCCATTAATGTACATAGCGCTTCACAGCAATAATACATTTGACATAATCATATAAATAACAAATAATACAAATAACACATAATGGGAAGAAGTGCTTCAAACATAAAGAAACATTGGGAAAGGGAGTCCCTGACACGCAGAGCTTACAATCTACATTAGTGCAGGATAGAGGAGTCTGCAAACCAGTGACACCCTCTATGGAGACATAGATCGTGCAATGCCTGCAATTTACTGTGTGCAAAAGCTCATAATACCAATCTAATGTTTATTTGTGGATTTATTTATATTTACTTACAAACACACACTAGACGTGGGGTTAAACCATTGATCATTATCAGATCAGTCACCAATCTCCCAGCTGCTATATTCAACTGAAGGCTCTGAGCTTTAACTACTGGCAGAAATAGGTACCGCCGGGTTTAATACAGGAGGCACGGGACATAAAAAAACAGGTACATTCGTACTGTAGCTTCAATGGTATGGCATTTGTGCAGTGGTTAAAGAGCATCAGATGCTGGCATTAGTGATAACCGGCTATAAATTGCATCATCACCATTTGTGCTTGCAAAATATGCACCCTGTGTGAACCCCCACATCCCCTATATGTTGTTCAGGTCTCTTTGTGCTGGCTAATTCCACCTACAGTACCCCTTCCAGCAGGGAAGGGGTTACAGCTGGGCATGTGAAGGAAGTGGAGTCTTATTGCAGCGCTGTGTGCCTGGGCTCCCTCTCCACACGCACAGTGCTGCGGGAAGAATGACCAGCTCCTGCAGAAAAATGAATCCCTTCAAGGCTGGTAGTGTACCTCCCATGGATGGGCAGCTGCTCCAGGTCCTCCAAAGCTACCTCCTTCAGCAGTGAGGGGGTTAAAGGAAGGCTGCATACTGTAACAGCAGTCCTAAACACATCTACATGTACCTGATGCTGGCAGCAGTCAGACAGAGGAGGGGAGGGAGGGAATAATACTATACAGATCAAAAGCCACATTACATATAAGGAAAGGTATGGGAAGTGTCCTTGGTGCCTTATCCCAGCTGGACTTTCTCTCACCCTGTGGATGCTGGGCAGCTGCTTCTTGCTGCTCCCTCCCCCTCCCCATACATTATGTGTGCTTGCAGCCACTGCCCCAGTGGAAGTAGGAGCAGCTCCCCTATTCTGTCTCTCCTGCACTTGATCAGCTGTCTCCGGGGCCACGCCCCCTGCCGCACAGGCCACGCCTCCTCCCCATGACACTGGCTTTAAATCCCCCTTCGCCCTCTCTAAGTATAAACTCTGGGAAACATGAATCAGACAGCACTTGTAAGTGAAGGGACATCACTTCATTCTGTGCTGTAGCAGGGCCCCGCAGCCCCGCATTGCACAGCAGATCTTCACTGGCAGCACATTGCTGATCAGACCGTGCACAGCTTACATGTGCGGTGTCCACACTTGTAATTACTTATCTGTTTTTTTCCCCTGCTAATTTGAGATTTGTAATTACCTCTCTTTCCGCAACAGTATCTGTCTCAACATATGTTGCTCAGTGTCTGATATTTCTTTCAGACCGCCTTTTTTTTTCATCAAGTGCATTTGATTTTCCTACCTTCTTCTGGACTATTTAAATTCCTTTGGATACACTAACCACAGCTTAACACTGGGATTTGTTAAACCCACATGTGAGGGTAACTCACAATAACAGCTGATCCCACCTCTGTTTTTGCTGGACTATAATTTTTAATAATAATAATAATACTCCTACCCAGTGTTGCACCAGCCTGTTGAATATAGGGACACCGTGACAATGGATCTCATAAGTGCAGATGACATGGATAATTCTACCTTAGACAACTCTTCCATTCATAATGGATCTTATGGGCATCTGTTTGAGCAGCCTGCCTGGCAGATAGCCTTATGGGCTGTAGCGTATTCTATCATAGTTATTGTGTCTATGGTTGGAAATATCATTGTGATGTGGATCATTTTAGCCCACAAAAGAATGAGAACGGTCACAAACTATTTCCTGGTGAATTTAGCTTTTGCAGAAGCTTCGATGTCCGCTTTTAACACCGTGATCAATTTTACCTATGCCATTCACAACGAGTGGTACTATGGACTTATCTACTGCAAGTTCCATAACTTGTTCCCTATCTCTGCGGTGTTTGCTAGTATCTACTCCATGACTGCTATAGCCTTGGACAGGTGAGAACTGTTGCCCCTATTATTAAGCTTTTGCATGAATATTTGTTATTTATATATATCACCGTGCATGCAAAAAATAGGCTATGAGACAATGCATAGCAGGTGTGAGTGCAGACTATAAACTAATGTATTAGGGATTTGCCAAAGGATTGAACATTTATATTGTTTATTTATCTAGTGATAACCAATGCAGCTTTTTCCAGATCTAATATTCCAGTCCCAATGCTGGTGCATCAAGAGCAAATATATGTACAGAGGGTTCCCTGCCCCCAGAGCTTGCAATCTAATTGTCTGGAGGCTGCAATGTTTTCCTAACCTCATGGAAAATTGCCCCAGACCAACACATGCAGAAGGGGCTGTAATCTGTTAGCCTTTGCTGTAGTGCCTGCAACACATTGCACCTTGCAGCAAAGAGGTTAATAGCCTATACTTTCAACACAAGTACAGCTAACATCTTCAGAAATGTAGCTCCTGAGAGCCAGAACCTCACAACCTGTAGTATCAAAATGCTCTATAGGACTCCAGTAATGCAGAATATGTTGGCGCTTTAAAATAATAAACAATGCATCGTTGGCTTGTCTTCAGCACTGAAGAGGTTAAGGTTGTATTGGGGTTTCACTGCTGTAGATCACCCTGCCTCCCTCCCCTACCTCCTCAATAGTTAAAGCAGCAGTCTGTGCGACTGTATGACAGTCTGTATTGTGTGACAGTGAATTTGCTGTGCTCAGGGATGTTGTCTAGGATTTTTTATTATTATTGTTTTTATTATTATTATTATTATTATTATTATTATTATTATTATATCTAGTATTCCTCTTCTATTCTTCCTTGTCTGGTTACATGAAGGTGTTGAATACAATGCAAGCCTGCACTGTGTAGTGCCTTTAACTATCATGTTTTAGTGTGTGTGTGTGTGATTGCAAAAAATAAACACATTGGGCCTTATTCTACAAGATGCGATAGCGCCAATCCGCAGCAAATCCCCATTGAAATCACTGCAGTGATAACAGACTTTTGTTTTCTTCCAAACCCATTCATTCGTTTTTCTTGTCTCTTCGGGTAATACCCAGCATACAGCTCTCCATACTTCTTTGAGTTATGGGAAGTTTCTGAATAATCTTGGCATTTAGGGTCCAATTTTCCGATCTATACGTGAGCAGAGGCAGGATGCACTGTGTGTGTGTGTGTGTGTGTGTGTATAAATATATTGCATAATAACAAACTGTCTTTTGCAACATTCTCTGTCTGAGAAAAAACCTTTCATGAAAACAGCCCTTTTACATCAATGGTTCTCCTGAGGGATGCATGCGTAACCCCAAGACACGGGGCAAAGACAGTTTAATCAGGGAAAGAAACAAAATCTTTAAAGCAGCCTTCACCAATATAATTATTCAAAGCGTAATTTGTTAACGTGACAAGGGCCTGTCATTATCCGGCTCTATTTTATTTTATTTATTTTTTTAAAACGAGGGAATCCAAGTTTTATATAGGAGGCTGTGAAATGATTGGAACCGTTACTGGCACTGCGTGTACAGTATGCAGGCACATGTTTTATTATTAGCAGGAGACCCATAATCTGTTCACTATGTCTGCTTAGTACAGTATGTCTCATACTGGGTTTTTTTTTCTTTCTAATGGGGTCTGTTTAGGGATGGATTATTAATATTTAATTGTAATAAACAGTCAACTATATACGTAGTGTTTTATAAACTGGCTGGGAATTGAAACCCTGCTGCCAAAGGGGCCAGTAACGCATTTCAGAGTACTGTTTCCACCCCAGAGGTGGCTGTATGGAGCCATTTCAAGTAGAACACTAAAACACGTAGGATTAGAAGGTGCTGTATAAATGCAGTCATATTAGAATCTTTATTTATTGTATTATTCATGCTTTGATGATTCACTTGGTAGTGCTTGTCCAATAAGGCACTGTAGAGTTACAGTATGATCACCATTGGAAAATCTACCTTTTGGGGTCTTCGTATCCGAGCTCTGCAAAAGATTTTGCTGCCCTCCAAACATGGCTTTGTATTTTTGCAGTCTTTAAAATTTGAGTGTATCTCAAGTAAGTCGGACGTTAATATGAACTTCTTGTACTGTGCATTCTTTTATTTTTCAGTTATATATTTCACAAGGAAAAATAAACTAAGACACAAAACCCATTTCCAACAAGGTACTGGGAAGCAATGGGAGGGAGATAAGGGGATTTCCTTGTATTCAATAACCCAGTACTGTAGTTCCCAATATTTCTAAACTGAGGAGGTCCACACCTGTTTTTCCTGTGGGCCTACCATTCAGTTCTCAAACAAAGAAGCCCAGGAGATGGGGGTTAAGACCCCCAAAAATCCCATATTAAAGATGCTATGAAGTGGAATATATTGAGTTATTGATGCAAGAAAACTGCCATTCTTTCTCTTTCACTTTTTGTGACCCCCTCTTTCTGACTATTTATCACTCAATGTCATCCCTTTTCTTTGCCACTTTCTGTCACTCTGAGCCGCCTTTGGTACATCGCGTGCCCTCCCCCCCCCCCCCCACCACACCCAGGTTGAAACAATGCCCAAACCCTTACACCATGTCTTCTCCCTACTGTTCAATGTAGACTTATCCATTTTATAAATTAACTGCTTCTTTACCATACCAAATGAACAACAAGTCTACGTGGCATCTGTTCCAGTTATTTAGCTTTATTCATTTATTTCTAATTAATTTAGCTTTATTCATTTATTTCTAATTCTTATTAGTTCTGTTCCTAGGGCTGGTATTTAATGATATGAAGCCATAGTGGTTTGTGAGTTCTCGTTCTCTATGCCTTTTTAAGGTAGGTCTGTTAACAGCTACCGAACATTAATCAGTGTTAACGGACATTCGAGTCAATCGTGGTTAACTCTGATCGAAAACTCGCCATTACCCTCTTTTGCGCTGAAAGAATTAACTGTTGTTGGAAATACATGTTGGATAATTACTAAGCCATTCTGAGGTCCACTCTGTATGAACAGCCTGTTGCAGTTACCATTTTGATTTCCTGAAACCTGCTGCAAAATGTAGTCTGAACTATTGCAGCTTTAGTGTAACCCCCCTTTGGGATTACTACGATCATTTAAGGGGTTACAGGCCTTAGAAGGTTAACTGTGTGGGTTGCTGCTGTGTACCACCCTTCTTCCATCACATTTTGCAGAGTGACTGTAAGCATGGTGACCTGTAATGTCACGAGTTGGTATATATTGAGCTGTAGAACCTTCTAGATTCTGGTTCCCAGGAGGAGGGACAGAGATGGGGAATCTCAATATATATAGAGTAAGTCCAGTTTAAATGTGAAACTACATGTGTAGGGATGTATGCTCACCTTTTGTTATTTTACAGTTAGGGAATGTGTCCCATATTTAAGATATGGTGACATTATGAGGGTGAGGTGTGTCCCACACGATAAAGGGGCTGTGAATGGTGCTCCACATGAGGTCCCATGGAAATGGGCCTGGGAGTATCACTATGGAGATGCTCAGACATCACGTCCACAAAAAACACCTGCATCCAATAGGTAAGGACTAGGAGCGCTCTACACAGGGTCACAGGATATGGATCCTTGAGTGACAGCGTTCCCCTGTAAGCGGGTCTCGGTGGGATGTAGGAAAGCCCCATCTGCTATGCAAGGGATTTCTAATATCCATGATGTAAAAAGGTGACAAGCCATGTGCCTTGTTGGGATGCTGCGATGGCACCAACAAATAAATGTATGATTGATATCCAATGTAAATAAAGAAATACTGTTTGTGAAAGAAAAGTTCCTGGCGCCCTTCATTACCATCACCACTTATTATACCAGTCTTGCCGAATGCCAGCACCCTGAGAAAGGTAAACAAAGACACTGAGCACCACCTGTACTTAAATAATACACCGTGATGTGACATTCCATTTGAGCCGGGGAAGGAGGGGTTACCTCGGGCTGGCTTAGCGAAGCAAATGTTTTTGTGTTTTGCTGCTTTTGTATCGAAGAGAATGGTTTTGTAACCTATAATGTTTATGGACTTTAAATATGGCAATCCTGTAGACTATAAATATGCAGATCTGTGGTTCTCAAAGTATTCATAGCAGTATGTATTTCCACCACGAAAACTGAACTATGACGAAAGACAATCACTTTCAAAACTGAAACGAAATGATTCTATCACAATCAAGGAATAGGATAAAGGAGGAAATATAGTTGCCTTGAATACCAAGGACTACGTTGTTGAAAACATACGTCTCCTATCAGATATTACATGTTACAAAACACTTACTAAAGACCCCACTGAAGTCCCATTTAGAGTGTAACCAGTTATAGAAAAGACCACACTAATTAGCACTAGATACCTTGTTTCCACTCTAACTGCAGCCCACAATAAGGGAACGTAACCACTGTAGCTGCTATTTCAACTTTACACCATATGAGTACAAACCAAGTAATGTGTGGCAGTTCAAATTGTAATGTGCTATCATACACATTTAGATGTCTAAGCCCGAGGTGCGCAAAATGGGGGGCTTGGGATTTTTTTGGGGGGGGCGGTTGCAGTGGCCCTGCTTACTTCCCCGAGGCATTTCAATTAAATACTGGGGGACCGAGCAAGGCCTCTGCAACCTCAACTTACCGGGATTTAGCCGGCTTCTGGAAGTGTCACCAGGGCAACGCCGCATCAAATGACGCCACGGGATCATGTGAGGTAACGCACGTCAAATGACGCCGCGGGGTCACGTGACATGATGTCACATGACCCACGGCGTCATTTGATGCCGGTTCACTGGAAAGGGGGGCCCACAAGCGCTTGGACTGGCAGGCAAGGGGGGCGCAAGGCAGAAACTTTGCGCTCTCCTGATCTAAGCCACCACAGTACAGGGAATAATTACCATGTGGCTTTAGGATCCTATCACATAAGGATTAACTCACTATTTGGGGCAATATATAGTACCCTTAATTACAGGGAAATACCGCAATATATACTTTATCTACACTAAAGTGTATATAGATAAATTGGGCTGTTTTTGGAATCATACACTACCCAGAATTATTATGGTGCAAGTATTTGGATACATTATGACCTAACATAAAAGTCTTTATTTGTGATATTAAGCCTATACTGTTACTTACTTAGGTCTAATGTCACGTAACCTACATTTGTAGCTCAGACCAGATTAGGACTATTTTAATGAGTGTTATATTTTTATGCCCACTTATTTTATTGATATGTTAATAAAAATGAAGTTTTAAATAATTCACGCCACGAGTGCGACCCGCAGTTCTTGCCCTTTGTGTGCCTCCCCTACTACTGAATATACCTGTATGCACCTTGACATTCTCTGTACCCCCATTTATCCAGCTGAGCAGGGGTCCCTTTCTATATACTCTATTCCACCCTGAAATCTGATGTGTTGTTGCTGTATTATAGAGACTGTTTGTACAGTATGATATTGATCACTAAAGAAAGATGCTAGTATTTTAACCGTGAAAAAGGTATCACTTCCTGGCCAGCAGAATATTATATAAAAACAGTATTGCAAAGTTCACATATTGCTGATATGTTCAACCTACGATGGGTCCCCAATACCCCAACCACGAAAGGCACAAATAATTGAAATCTAAAATTCCAATGAAGAATAAAAAAATGCAAGGGTTGCATCAACAAAAGTAGGCTGCAAACTTTACAGATATTGCAATTGTTATCAGTAGCTGTGGGTTAGATTTTTGTTCAGCTATGATAAGTGGCATGAGAGATTGCAGTGTGGCACGAAAATTGACCCTCATTGACAGTTCTTCGTAAATGGAGCTTGTGCATAAGCTTTTTGCCATGTACATTGTTGCACTGCTGTCCCTTTTGGCAGTGAAGGCGTTCATTTTAATGCTTGTCTATAATGCACAAAAAAAATTATCACGATTAGAAAAACAAAACTCAGCAGGGCAGGGTGTGTGCCTAGAAAATAATGTGTGCAGAGCTAAATAAACTGCAGTTTTATGTACCAACAAACAATTGTTATTATTTTTTGCTAATGTATGTATGTCTTTATTTATATAGCGCCAAATGTGTACTCAGCGCTTCACAAAGAATACAGTACATGGAATTATAATAATACAATAAGTGCAGCAAAATCAGACAATAGGAAAGGAAATCCCTGCCCCAAAGAGCTTACAATCTACAAGGTTTGATGGGCAACTTACAGAGACAGCAGGTGAGGGAATAAGTGCTGTAGATGGCAGTGCTTGGTCACAATGGGTGGTAGGAGTGACTGAGTGTGGGACAGTAACCATGAGTGCAGTCTATTGGGATGCTTGATTTGTGGAGCACGTTTTAAGGTTAGTCAGTATTAAAATGAGAGGGTTAACACAATTTACAGGGGAAGAGATGGCAGGGAGGCATGAGTGAGGTCAGGTGTGCATGTCTGGCTTCAGGCTTAGGCTCAGAACCAGCACAGAGCTTGAGATGCAATATGTACTGAAAGTTTAGTGAGTACCCTGCGGAGAAGGGGAAATGCCAGTGTTATACTGAAAACAACTGTATACTAACGTGGTTTTATCTCTCGATCCTCACCATCTGCTGTTTTTACCATGGGAAAACCAACAAGAGCCTGCTTAGAGATTGTTTGTTTATTGGGCAAAGGATGGTTATAAATGTAAATTAAGAAAGTAACAATGGGATATAACATAATTCAGAGCATTACTACACATAAAGAAGGTGCCTGTGACTTATGAATAGGTCGACCCATTGAAGACTATGCGGGCAACACGTGACCCCATTCAAATCTCTGGAGGTAACTGGTGTGTGATCCCATTGTAATATCTGGGGGTTAACTGGTGTGCATTTGTGCAGCCTACAGAGAAGACTGGTCTGTGTAAGAGAGTGATCCTCTTGAAATGTATCTGGGTAACTGGTGTGCAAGAGGATTATCCCATTGTAATCTCTGGGCGTCACTGTTGTGTGTAAGAGGCTAGTCCTATTTAAATATATTAGGGGCAACTGGGGTGCGTAAGATGCTGATCCCATTTAAATCTATGGGGGTAACTAGTGTGTGTAAGAGGGTTATGCCATTGTAATATCTGGGGGTCTGTGTGTATTTGTGAAGTCTATAGAGAAGGCTGGTGTGTAATAGGATGATTCTACTGCAATCTATGGACGTACTGTAACTGGTGTGTGTAAGAGGGTTATCCCATTGTAATATCTCAAGGTAACTGGTGTATATTTGTGCAATCTATAGAGAAGGCTTGTGTGTATAAGAGGGTGCTCCTGCTGAAACCTATGGGGATACGGAATAATGTGAAGATGGCGATCTCATTGGGTTCTATGGAACAATTAATGTGTGTAAGGGGGTAATCGTGGCATTTAAATGGTTGACACCATTGAGTCTTTTAAGGCCACTTATGTATGTAAGAGGGTGACTGTGGCTTTGAAGAGGACAACCTTGAAGTCTATTGGGGCTACTTATGTGTATAAGAAGGTGATCTTGACTTTCACAATAATCCAGTTCAATTAACTGCTGTCCCAGAGAATAATAAAACAGTAGGGAAAGTTATAAGTGTTAAATATTTTCCCTTTACTAAAACTGTAGTATACTTTTGCTAAGTGGTACTACAGAAAGGAACTGTTCTTTGCAGCAAATGTTCCGCTACTAAAGCAAATGTTTAATCTTCCCTGAGTTAAATAGCTTAATTAAAAAGACAAAATGAGCTACTGACTGAGACCGTCCTGTATCACAAGCATTTATTTAGTACAGAATATTAAATAACAGAACGTAAGCTGTTTCTCTGTGAGTCCGGGTGTTTTGTGTATAGACTGAGCTGAGATATTAATAGAGATGGGTGAATTTTTGGGGTGGATTTGGATCTGAAGCGGCTCGGCTGGTTCCATTGATCCACGGATTTCAGCGATCAATGTCAAAAAGGGCGGCTCGCTTCACGTTTTGCGGATTTTGTATTATTATTACCGATACACTCAGCAGATTCCACAACCCGTGGATAGATTTATAGTATCCAACCCGCCCATTCAGTAATCCATTGGCGGATTGTTTCAAATCCGTGGATTGGACTCTACAAATCCGTCCACGGCTGCATCCAATGACGTTTTTGATGAATCCGTGTGAATTGAAATTGGCCAAATCTGTTTGCAGATTTTGAACCGCAAAACGGATTTTGGGGGGTAACATCAGTGAAAACCCGGAAAAACGGATATGGTCGGATTCGCCCATCTCTAGATATCAACACCCAGATCAGAAATCAGTGCGAATTATGGGTTAGCGACCCAAATATTGCATTTTATCAGCAAGACTCTTGAAGAATATGGACTTTTTGTATCATAGACAAAATGTTTGCGCAAAGTCGGCATTTTGTGGCACCTTGCACTGAAATACACATGAGCCAGGCAGCGCCTATGTATTAATCTCAGTTGCACCATTTTCAGGTTGTGTCTGCCGCGAGTTCAGGGAATTAAGTAGCAAGTGGGAAGAGTTTGGGGCGGAGTTACATTTTCATATTGACGCAGGGCTACGTGTTAAGAAATGTGCAGAATACTATATACAGTACGCCAAATTCGTAAACATTAGAAATACGCGTCATAAATATGCCACGTTTCGGACAGGAAAAAATGTCAGCGCACATGAGCCTCTTGATACATGAGCCCAGAGAGACGTAGATGCTAAAAATCAGTGAGGCTCATGGAAAATCAGAGAATTGATACATCTGATATCTTTGTTATAAGTAAACGGACAATACGGACAAAAAAAAACAAAAAAAATGTTGTTTATATTACATTGCCCAGTATGTGTATTATACTAGTTTTCAGCGAAGTAAATTGTGCCAACTTATCTAACAGTTACTGTTGAAGGGGAAGTAAAATATAGCGACAATTAAAATGCTCGGAAAATATGAAAGCAAGCACGAGGGAAGAATTATACAGTGCATGGCAAATATAAATAAAAGGTCATCTATGAAGTTTATTTATGAAGATAAGAATATAAAGAATATAAAGAATACCAATTTATTTTCATTATCCAAATCTGTGACACAGGCATTGCAAATGGCTTGACAAGTTGTTACATTTTAAGTCAAATCCAGTGTGTGTTGATAGCGGGAGATTAGCCCCTTCGCTGTATGTCTCTCTGGCAGTGAATAGGTTAAAGCTTGACTGGCTGTAAAATATGTAATTTTGCTCAAATCTAAAATGTATAAAAAAAAAAAATTAGAAAATAGCTTTATAGCTCCAATATATAGTATAATTACGTTTTTGTTTTTTTTACTATGGCGCTAAATCAGTGTGATAGAATTCCCTCATAATTGAAGTTTATGGAGAAGTCATTTGGATAAATATGTATTATCCTGCAAGGCACTATTGGCATGAGTCAATGTAATCAGTCTGAAAGCCTGGAAATACGCAGAACAAGAAAAGAAGCCCCTTGCACAAGACAATCCCCCTGATTTCCCCAGCCCTTGGCAGGTTTACCTCTGAAGCAGCTGCTTGAATTATACAGCCAAGGCATGAGATTCTCTGCCTCCGTGGAACCGGCACAGCTCTGAAGAAACCAATGTATTCTTGCAATAACAGAACGTAGGTTGAACGTTGGTAACAAGAACAAGCCGCAGGGAGAAAGTGACACTGAGAGAGGGATGGGTCGCGTACCCTATCCATTTCAGGAATATGGGGTTTTAACACCCCCTGGATGAGAGTGGGGCTTTCCTTTTTCCTTCAGGCTAGTTTGACCAGCTCAATCAACTGCCGCTTAGAACTCGATCAAACAGTACGATGACATTAGTCCATTACAGTGAAGTTTACTGATCCTTGCTATTGATCCTGCGATGAAAAGAGTGAAAGTCATCGAATTGTTTGATGGAGTACTACCATTAGTAACATTTGTTTAAAGCGGCAATTCCTCCCAGGACCAAAGTGTACTAATGCGAGTGACCTGTTTGAGAGGTCACATTTGAGTAATGAACACCCTTTTCTCTTTGACCAAAATCTGACACCTAGAAGAATTTTATATAGCCATGCCTGGTCCAGCTATCTTTCTGTCCCGCTGTTACGTAGGTTCTCCTACTGTAGGTACAGATAGTGACAGGCTATCCTGTGGGGTTTGCCCCCCCCTCACGCAGCCTCCCTGAGTGGCAGGAGAGGTGGTGACACTGGGTCTGTGTTGCAGCCTATAATTGTGCAGACCCTGTGCCCTCCCCTTTTGCATGAGGGAGGATGTTCTAAATTATAGGAGTCAGTCAACCTCCGCCCCTCCTGGGGAGAGGAGTGTGTGTCTTGGAGTTCCCTTCAGCCCCTCATGGGTGGAGGAGTGAAGATCTGTGCTTGGCACAAGGTCTCATCACATTATCTGGTGGCCAGCACCATCCTAGGGCCTGAAACCCCTACTCTATTATATGCAACGCTGGTATACCATCCTTCGGTGTTACTATACATAAAGATCCAGTTTATATACTTCTGACTGAGTTGCAGTCTATTAGCCTGAAGTATAGGAGTAAGACTGTCATGGTAGGGACTGCTTGCAGTTATACTGTATCCTGCTGTGACTGGAGGCGCTGTCACCACATGCCAAGAACCTAAGGATCACCGAAAGCCTGTCCTGTTACCCCACAATATCTCGGACACTCAGCTTTCCTGGACCCACACAGGTATGACCGCACCACAGACATCAGTAGCAACAACATGTTTCCAGAGAGGGGGGAAACAGGGCTACAATTGGAGGTGCTGATGAGATGCAGCAACAGGGCAGGCTTTCAGAAACTTTTCAGCCAGCAGCAGTTAAAGAGGCTGGGGCCAGGCCCCTGATGCTACCCCAGGGACACCGGGCACCCATCCACGTTTAGAAAGGGGGGAGCCTCCCCCTCCACCGGGGAGGGGGCTGTCTAGACCCTTACCAAGGATAGACTGAGTTGGGGCGTACCCCAATGGTAAATCCGGGGAGCGTGTACCCTTCATCAAGGATCAAAGACAGAGACAGGACAGCCTTTCAGTGTAGCGAAAGAACTCTGTGCACCTGTGCATGATGTACTGTGCAAGTTGGGGCGCACCCTGAGGGTATGTTTCCAGGGAGCGTGTACTCTTCATTCAATTACCGACCAGATGTTGGGGCGTTCTCCGATAGGAAATCCGGGGAGCGTGTACCCTTCAAGCTGCTACTCCATAAGTAAAATCTGGGGCCAGAACTCTTTCAGCTTAACAAAGGACTATGGATACCTGGACTGTGCTTTTGGGGGCGTACCCTGTGGGAAATTTATCCAGGGAGCATGAACCGTGCATTTCATTTCAACAAGGGACAGTCCCCTTTCAGTTGTAAGCTGGGGGACCTTGTGCACCTTTATTCAGGACTTTTCTACAAGTCGAATGTGAGGAACGGGTCCCTGAGGCATCACCAGGAACCCTATGTACCTTTATTTCATGGTCTATTGCTGTGCACTTAAAACGGAGTACATGGCAAAATGGCGTTCCTGCCGAAATCACGGGACCTCGTGGGTTGCACAAGCCAGTTTCCAGTTTAGCAAAAGTAGTTGCAAGTTTGCAAAAATAGTTTTATCCTGTTAGGCGGCAAAACCTGACACAGCCCATCTCTGTGACTGGCTTAGCTGGAGCCAAATCACTCCTTGGTCTGCCCTACCCCTGCTTTGTATTCCACCTAAGGGAGGAGCCACAGCCCTGCACCAATCCAGGACTATTGTCTCGGCTATGGGAGGAGCTTGCCACACCCTGCTGGACTTAAGTTCTGCGGAGCTGTGGAAGAGTGAAGAGCTTCTGCTAATCCTCTGCCTAATTCTTCCTTGGCTACCTCATCTATCTCTGATCAAAGATCCTTTCAGAGCTAGACCTAACGAATTATTCTCTACCAGGAGGCTATCTGGTGGTCACCGTTTTTAGACCACAGTACCTGAGATGTGTGTCCCAACTGCAGACTTCCTGGGGGAGGTGCCAGTATAACGGCACGGTGCCAGAACTGCGGGCCCCAGTATATGTGGCCTGCCAACCCTGTGCCACCTGCAGCTGTAATTCAACCAATCGAGCGGGCCTCTACGCCATCTGGTGTGGCCCCTGCATTTCATTCTGAACCCCTGCTCCTGTCAGTCTATGATCAGCCCATACTGTAATGGGAAGTGACCCGTGCAACATCTATCTGGCTGGGCCACCTCTGGGCCCGTGCACTCAAGGATCGGTTCCCCAAGGCCCCAACATTCCGGTATCTGAGACAGTTCCTGTGATCCAAATCCAGATGGTTCCCGGACAGAAACCTGTGTTGGAGTGCCGGGAGGGTGAGTCAACTGCCCGGGGGGGTGTTAGGTGCGTCTCCTTTGGTGGTGCCGGAGCAAGCCTGCTTTGTGTAAATTACTGCCAGTGGGTGCCAGTTGCCCCGACATCGCTGCCCGGCAGAGGTGTCCTTGCCATCCACCGCTTCTGATGAAGACACCCACTGCCTGACACCTGTGGAGAAGACTTCTACACTTACCGGTTTCCTGTGATCGAGTCCTGAGCCCGCGATATTCATCCTGAAGGCCGTGGTGCTGCCGGAGGTGCCCCATGCCCAAGGAAGACATTGGTGCTGCCAAAGACCCGACCGCTGAGGATAAGACATGATCCGATGACATCTCTACCTTCAGTTGGGTGAGGCGACATCTTCTTCTGCCCAACAGGAGTCCGCTGCGGCCTTGCCAAATGAGGAGCCAGATGGAGTCAGGTGGAGCCCTGTTTGCTGTGCCGCGAGGTGATGTACTTCCGATGCAGATGGATGTGATGTCATCGCCGCCGCCGAGCATGGGCCTGCCTGAGACACTCGCGAGGCTAGCACTACCTGATGACATCGACAAGATGGCCGCCATCTCGGATGTGGAAGCTTCACTACTATCTACTGGGGTGAGTGCTTGACAATGCTCCACTGTCCCTGCTCCACCACAGACTCCGAGCTGAGGAAGCAGTCGTTGTGGATCTTTCAACAAGGCCTCTATACCATCCCCTAGAGGTCATGGCCGTCCTACCGGTACATCCTTTGGACTGGTCATGGACAGTAATAGGCCCAGTACACTGGACCCAGTTGCCCATGGCCCGTCACCAGCCCCTGCTACCGCTACCTTTGTGCTTAACAAGTTCCCTAGCGATAACTTGTCCCTGGATATGTCAACAGACTTGAGGGATTGGGGACTTTGGTGGGAAAGATGGGTGGTCCGATGAAACTGAGGGTGAAATACCTTATTCCAGCCGAATTCGTGTTGCTAAGTCTTCAGGGTCATTTAAGTCGTTTCGGGATTCATCTTTCAGCAATCTGTACATCTGGTGTGTCCTCCCAGATGGACACAAGGTCTGATAATTCACCTGTAGAAGGTCAGTCTAGGGAACCGCTTAAGTTGTGGGACCCAATGTTTGATGGCTATGCTGCAAGCCTTAATAGAACACGGCTACTACTCGTGGATGGCTCCATCATGGACCACTGGTGGAAGGAAGGTCAACTCTCCCAGGAAGAGATAGCTGAGGCCATTCGCAATAGGTTGGGCGAGATCAATTTAGGCGTAAGAGTTCCTAAGGGCCTTCCATATTCTATCAGGAGGTAGAGCTCAATGAGCCTAAGTTCTGGGTATTACCTGGTCAGGGAGCTGACCATAAGATCATAAAGCTGAGTAGAGCTGACAGAACAATTTTTAACAGGTACTGTCAGTCGCACGGATATAAATTCCCATATGTAGCTGAGCCAATAATTGATTAAATAGATCTAAAACGTCAGGAATGGTTGCGACTAGCTGTCATAGAGAATTGAAAGACCAAAACATCTGATGACAGATTTATTACCGATTCCAAAATTTCTTCTGTCATGGAAGAATGGTTGGTAGGTACCTGCATATACAAAGACTGTGCAGAAGTTAGGCAACATCCTGATTCTCCAAAATTATATTATGTGTTGACGAAGCTATTCGATCGGAGAGTAGTCAGGAAGCAAGATCCAAAATATTATAAATGAGGATCTAGTTTGTCTTCCCGTTGGAAGAGTAGTTATTTATTCATCATCGCTGTAAATCAGTGCATGATGTGGGCAATTGTCTGTATGACTGTGATGGTTATGTTATACATCTGCTGTAACCTGTTCTGTTTTGCAGGCTTCAGGTTACTGGATGGTGCCCAAATTGGATCCCAGTGAGGACATGGGAATTTTCACCTAGAGGAGAGTATAGCCATGGCTGGTCAAGCTATCTTTCTGCCCCCCTTTCACGTAAGTTCTCCTAGGTACAGACAGTGACAGGCTATCCTGTGGGGTTTGCCCCCTCCCTCCCCCCCCCCTCACGCAGCCTCCCTGAGTTGCAGGAGAGGTGGTGAACTGGGTCTGTGTTGCAACCTATCATGGTGCAGACCCTGTGCCCTCCCCTTTTGCATGAGAGAGGATGTTCTAAATTATAGGAGTCAGTCCACCTCTGCCCCTCATGGGGAGAGGAGTGTGTGTCTTGGAGTTCCCTTCAGCCCCTCATGGGTGGAGGAGTGAAGATCTGTGCATAGCACAAGGTCTCATCACATTATCTGCTGGCCAGCACCATCCAAGGGCCTGAAACACCTACTCTACTATATGCAACGCTGTTATACCATCCTACAGTGGCTGCATCAAATAAAGATCCCGTTTATATACTTCTGGCTGAATTGTGGTCTATTAGCCTGAAGTATAAGAGTACGACTGACATGGAAGTGACTGCCTGCAGTTATGCTGCATCCTGCTGTGACTGGAGGCGCTGTCACCACATGGAAAAAACCTAAGGATCACCGAAAGCCTGTCCTGTTACCCCACAACATCGCGGGACACTCCGCTCCCCTGAACCCTCACAGGTATGACCGCACCATAGACATCAGTAGCAGCAACATGTTTCCAGAGAGGGGGAAAACAGGGCTACAATTCAAATATTTTTTTTTCCAGTTAATTTGTAAACACGGACACATTTAATTGTGCTTTAATTTCCTCTGGCTGCTTTTGTCTGATGTCATTGTGTTTTCAACAAGGCTTTCCACACCAGAGCCCCTTCCTCTATCCTCTTTCCCTTATGTTTATTCTCTGATAAGGACAGGTTGGGCTAAGGGTAAGGACAACACTAGATTGAAAATCACCTCTCCCCCCCATTAATTGACCCCTAAAAAAGAAATTCATAATACATAGCCTGAGAAACAAAATAAGCTAAAGCTTTTCTTTTAGCACATTTACATTAGTTTAGTTTATTTCCAAAAGGTTGTTTTCTGGTCGACTATGAATGATTGCACTTTTGACTTACAGGACTGCATCACTTTATCCATGATGAACTCTACAGATACCTAAGAGGATGAGGTACAGGAGTGGGTGGTACCACAGTGTTGATGTGCTTTCCCAGAACTTTTGATTCCTTAACTGGTGTCTACTCAGCTCTAGTAAGGGGCATTGGAGCTCTGCCTTGGAGGAACTGCCATTGACTTGAATGGCAGTGGGTGCCGATTGAGCTTTAAACCTTTGAGTGCTGGAGGGTTTGCGGCACCTGGATTCCATGGCCCCTCCGGCACTGTGCAATATCGTTTATATGGGACCACGGCATCCATTTTTTAGGAAACAGAAGAGGAGTCCTCACTGGGCAGATCGCGTCATGCACTCCATGGGAACACAGGACGTAATTTAAGGGGTAAACAAAAACCTCAGTTGGACATGACATAGTTATTATGTCATGGGGCCCCTAGAGTGCCAATCCCCATGATGTAGTGACTATGTCCTGGGGCCCCTGAAGCGTTAATACCCCTTATCTTACCTTGGGACCCCTCCCCAATGATTCACATTGGATAATAGCCCTGGGAACTCCTCACCGGCTTCAGCCTATGTTCCCTCCCCCCCCCCATGACAAAGACGTAGAGATATTTCAAAACTAGTTACAATTCCCATTGCTATTAGGTCATTAGATGATAAACTTATTTTTACATTGTTTATGGACATTTCCAAGAAGGCTTTATTGATTTAAAGAATTTTAGCTGCATCTGTTATGAAGTCATGCTTGTGTTGATGATTTCAAATACAAATATAGCTGGCTTAATGTCCCTCTGATACCACCACATACCCAGACCTCAGAATATCACACAATTTCACAGGATTCAATGGTAAAGTTGCTTTAGAATACTGCAGTTTGCCTAGGCATACCTCAAAAAAGTTTGACTTGTTTTATACAGTGAGTGCAAAGTTCATTTTACCCAGAAATTTGCATCGTTTCTAGACTTGGGTGGCTACGGTCTAGGACACTTACTTCCCGCAGGGACACTCAGCCACTGGCCGCTTCGGGATCCCTAATCTTAACCCCTAATACTAACGCTACCCCCTACCATAAAAACCTTAACCCCTTACCCTAAAACCTTTTACCCTAACAACTAAACACTTAAAGTTAACCCCTTACCCTAAAACATACCTTATTGTAGAAGCGGCCGACAGTGGAGTGGCTGAGGCGGAGGGTCCCTCTGCAGCCAAACACCAGCGGGTACTTGGTCACGATGAGACCTCCACGATCAAATGACGCATTCTGCGTGGCTACATCTTTTAGCCCCTTAATTGAGAACTGAGTATAGCTAAATTTTCTTCTGTACTGTATGGAAAGTCAATAGCCTATGGCCTTGTAGACCAGGGGTACCCAAAGGTCATTAGGGAATGCAATTAATTTGCATATGAATAGAATGTTGGGTAGGCGCCTCCAAAACCTGCTGTGGCTGGGGGTTTCCTGAGTAGAAATTTTGGAACAACTGTTTCAGACTGTAGGGGTGGCAGAAAGCCATTACAACAAATTCTGCTCGTAGACTGGAAAAGTATCTGGAAATCATCTTCAGGTCTGGGTTATGTCTAAATCCTTGTAAAAGGCAGTTTAAGTTTCAATGATTTATATGCCAAATAGTCTGTGATTTACTATCCATGATTCCTGGCCCACCTCAATGTACATGATAATAACCCTTAATACCAGGGTCACCAACCTATGTGCAAGACACTACTGTAGATCTATAGGCAACAGAATATGTTAAACATACAAATACACAGATTTATGAAAATACAATAACGGAATAAAGATTACATGAATGTGTCATGAACTCCTTCACTGAGGTTAGCTAAGACCTCTTATGAAGGATCTAGCCTAAATGTCACTGGAAGGATAATGTAGAATGGAAACCACTTACCCTATTTATGTGGAGTTCCTCCAGGATCTTTGGTATGGGACCACCACTGGAAGTGACCCACAGCTGAAGGTTCTTGTATCAATAGCCCAATTATCCAAAATGGCAGATATAGAGGGGAGGAAGGGTTGTTAATGTATAGTATGGTGTGGGTATGAGGTGAGGGGGAAGACTAGCAGATATGTCAACTCTTACTAATTCTTCTCTGACTCGGAGGCAGTATGATTTTTAGCATCAGCATCTGAAAGACTTCAGTAGGGTCTTACTCCTCTATTAAAATAAAAATTTTGATCCAGAACCCCATTTCTCACTGATTGTGGGATTGATATCTCTGGGGTAGGTGTCCAGAAGACCTCCAACAACTTATCGGAAAACTTGCCGAAATAAATATGAAGGTGGGCACCATATGAATATCAGCAAGACCAAAGTGATGTTCAACAAATGTGTCAACAATATATATATATATATATATATATATATATATACACACAGTAGACAGCTCAGATCATTAGTATAGATTAAATGGAGCTGTGCAGAGCCTTCCCTTTGTATTTTTGTGTGCATCAGTTCGGATCATGGTCTAATCTCTGCCAACCCAATCATATAACTATATACACGATGTTAAATGAACAGTACTAATCCAAATGGAATTGATTTTGTGGTATAGATCTGATATACACAGTAAGTATACTGGTTTGGGAGAGAGGTATGGGGGTATATCTCTCCACAGTAAATGGTTATTTGTTAATATTATAAACACATATGAATATACTGAGTGAGACCAGTCAGATGGTAAAAAAAACAAACAAATCAAAACCTCCTTCCTCAATATATCACAACTCACAAGGGGGCTTAAAAGAAGTTAGAGTGTATTTTTAAAATAAATGCCCCAGCTACACTAAACACATATATTGGAGAAAATGTGAGCTTGCTAAAAATTGGATTTAAGGTGCAGTCGCTGCTTTAGAACCCAGCATTTAATTTCATTGCTGGCTGTTACTTGTGTATTATCAGACAAGTAATAAGGTAATGTCAGCTCAAATCCTGCAAGCTTCTCATCTGCCAGGCGCTCAAAATATCTTCATCAAGTCCCTGGCGTCTCTGTTACCTGCAATATTTACCCATTTATATTTGTTGCAGTTATCTCAATATAATGCTTATCATGTGACATTGTTTTAGACAGACTTTGCCCTTAATAGAAAATGTCAGCAGTAATGTACAGCTTCTATACACGGAGACACATAGAACTCTGATGTAATGTACATACGACTAGACCATTGTGTAGTGGGTTAAGTCACATGTAATAGGATTGAACCAGGTTCAACGGTGACACTACCAATGGCCCATCCGGGATAAACTTTCCTGTGAATTGTGTGGGAACGGAATATTCTCTGGCGCTGTTTTGTCATTGGCAGAGACACTTCATTGTGCCCATAACAACAGTCCGAATGCTCATTTCTGAAAGTTCCATGTGTGGAACACTCAAACAATCAGCACAGTATACAGTAGTAGTCTGTTTGGTCTATGTCTTTGTCCTGAGTGAGTGCGAATGAGCCATAAGCTGCCTTCTGCTACTGAATGTGCCTTATGGAACCTGCTCCGCGTAGTAGATACGACCCATGATCCCAATTTTACTTTTGACGCTTTATTTCCAAACTTTGACATTTTTAAGGCTTTACTACAATCCTGACATTTCCAGAATTTTCAAAAGGTTTCTCCCATTAAATGCAAAACATAAGAAAAAAAATACCCTTTCAACAGGGGCTTTTAATATTTATATTTTGTGCTGTTTAATTCAATGACTCACTAGACGGTAGACTTTTAGGTTTATGCCTAGTATAAAAAAATCAACTGTCATTGTCTTCCTGGTAACATTTTCAGATAAGATATACAGTCATCCTCGTTCAATGAGAGGGCAGAATGCAAAGATAATCACTTCAAGTATGCTTTTAGTACTGTATATAAAACATACCTTCAAATTAAACATTGCGCTTTGCCATAGTGCTATCTGCCTTTTTCAATGGTAAACAGTTACTGTACCATGCATTTCTGATCCCATTAGTGATAAAAAGGAAACGTTTTTTTTGTTTAGTAAGGTATATATCATGGACGATTTCTCATTTATCTCAGTCACTTCTGCTAGTATTTTTTCCATACAGAAGGCACGTGAGAGAGATCTCTACTTGTCCCATTTTCCCCCAACAATCCCACTAAATCAATCTTCTCCGTCTCCTGAAAATAAACTATCCTGGCAGATTACTCTGTCTCACTTTATTACTGGTACCATCTTGTATGGCAAAACTCCTAAAATGCCCCTTTGCACTAAACAGTATTTGGCTTCTAAAGCTGATTTTTTTTTTCAACAACCTTGACCGATAGCATGGCTATACAAGCTGCTTAATACAGCACACTGAAGCTTTATGGATACAGTAGGATCATGTAAAGTCTTCACTTGGAGCTGCATTTCGTTCAGGGGTTGTATTGTACTGTATATTTGTAGGGTTTTTTTCTACACTACCTTACACTGTTGGGAAGTTACTTGTGCTCAATTTTCTGTATCGCAATAAGGATACAGTAGGTTCTGTTACAAAGGAGACTAAAAAATGACACTGTATCACAATGGATAGAGGCCCATAAAATGGGACACTTGGTCATCTTGGTTCTGCACCTTAGGGTCCCAAGATATGCCCCACTTCCCATAATGCATCTAGTAACGAGTGTGATCCCAAACACCCTGCACCCAATGGGGGGTGAGGTATGAAAATCTCCAACTACAAAACCAAGGTAAAACTGTAGCAAGAATTCTGCACTAAATGTGTCCAAGAAAAAAACTGCCTTTACTTCCTATTGGACTGTTTTCTTTAAAACACCTGCTGTCATTGTTTTTGTTACTTTAGTTTTGTCAAGATTTAGAACCAGACCTTTTTACATCGCCCCAATGTAGAGGTGTAGTAGATGTTATTGCACCTGTTAACAATGCATTGGGTTAATGCTTATGCGATACATACCGTGCTCCATTCAAACCAATGGTAACGCTTCTGTTATTTCCTTAAGCATCGTACAGTATGTGTTAATGTGTTTCACGTGCGTTATTCTGCGAGCAATTGTGTTACATCTGTAGTTCCAGCAGCCCCGGATGTATCACATCCTGTCTCCATCTCATTGTGTCTTCCTTTCTTCTGCATCAATGGTCTGATTTGTGTACTGTGTACTGATGTGCCAAGATTCACACTGTTTGGATACTTCTGCAGAAAGTTATCATTAAACGATACATGCAACTGGTCAGAAGCCCACAACTAGGTCAGAGTGACCAGGCTAACACAATGTAACTTGCACCTACTGTACTGTTCAGTCCTTGGACTGATCCCTTTCACTCACCAGCCAGATCTTGCTTCCATTGTTGAAGGTGCAGTCCCTACTAGCAACAAAGAACCCTTTTTGTGGTCTGGGGTTTCATTTTCGTTTTTCTACCAGTAATTCAGAAAATGTCAATTTCTCAGTGTTTGTTTGATTAAATAATTACATTATTGGCCCCTCTAATGGCAAATGGGTTAGACACCTAGTGTCCAGTTTGTTTTCTGTTACCAAGGTCCAATGTAATTATTTAATCAAACAAACACTGAGAAATGGTGTTGTAAAATGCTGTGAACGGCTGGTAGCTTTCTAGTTTCTGCATTATTTAATTACTCAGAGAATTGAGGGGCAAGTCAATGAGGGGAGATGAGAAAAGAAAATATAGGACCCTTTCAATGTGAGATGGGCTGGCAAATTATTGGAGATAAGGAAAAAGCAGAGGTATTAAACAAATTCTTTGCCTCTGTATTTACCAGGGAAGAATCAATTGCAATAGTAGTGCCAAAGGAGGAAGCCACAACCTCTACATTAACGAACAATTGGTTAACTGAGGAAGAAGTTCACAGGCGGTATGATAAAATTAAAGTAAATAAGGCACCTGGCCCCGATGGCATACACCTAAGAGTTCTTAAAGAGCTACATTCAGTAATAGCCAAACTATTACATTTAACATTCAAGGACTCCATTTCCATAGGCTTAGTACCACAAGATTGGCGTAAAGCAGACATGGTGCCTATATTTAAAAATGGAGCTAGATCACAACCGGGTAATTACAGATCTGCAAGCCTGACATCAATAGTGGGGAAGCTACTTGAAGGTTTAGTCCGGGATAATATTCAACAATACCTAATGGAAAACAAAATTATTAGTAATAGTCAGCATGAATTTATGAAGGATAGCTCATGCCAAAATAACCTTATTAGTTTCTTTGAGGAGGTAAGTAGGAATTTAGACCAGGGTAATGCAGTTGATGTGGTCTACTTAGATTTTGCAAAGGCTTTTGATACGGTTTCACACAAGGTTAGTGTACAGAATAAAGCAAATTGGACACTGTAAAAATGTTTGCACCTGGAGTGAAAACTGATTAAAGGATAGACAAGAGAGAGTTGTAATGAATAGAAGTTTTTCAGGTTGGGCTAAAGTTGTGAGTGGAGTACCTCAAGGATTGGAACCCCTGATTTTTCTTGTCCTTGAGGTTGGCATAGAGAGCAAAGTCTCCATCTTTGCTGATGACTCTAAATTATGTAAGGTAGTAGAATCAGAGCAGGATGTCATTTCCCTTCAGAAGACTTGGATAGACTGGAAACTTGGGCAGGTAAATGGCAGGTGAGGTTTAATACAGATAAATGTGAGGTTATTTATTTGGGAATCCTTATTGGGAAGGATTTAGGAGTGCTTGTAGACAGCAGGCTTAGCAATAGTGCCCAATGTCATGCAGTAGCTGAAAAGGCGTATATTACATTAAGCGGACAATGGGTGGACGGGAAGTAAACATAATTATGCCCCTTTATAAAGCATTCAGTAAGACTACACCTTGAATATGGAGTACAATTTTGGGCACCATTCCTTAGAAAAGACATTATGAAACGAGAGAGTGCAGAGAGAAATCACCAAATTAATAAAGGGGATGGATACTCTGATTTATGAGGAGAGACTAGCTAAATTAGATTTGTTTACGTTAGGAAAGAGGCGTCTAAGAGGGAATATGATAATTTTATACAAATATATTCGGGGACAATACAAGCAGCTTTTAAAAGAACTATTCATCCCAAGGGCAGTACAAATGACACTGGGTCATCCCTTAAGGTTGGAGGAAAAGGATGTTTCACCAGCAACAAAGGAAAGGGTTCTTTACAATAAGGACAGTTAAATGTGGAATTTATTATTCAGGGCTACTGATGGTAGATACAATAGATATGTTCAAAAAAAGGTTGGACATCTTTTTAGAAAGGAAAGGTATACAGGGATATACTGTACCAAATAAGTAAACATGGGAAGGATGTTGATCCAGGGAGTAATCTGATTGCCAATATTTGGAGTCAGGAAGGAATTTATTTTTCTCCTTATGAGATATAAATAGATGATATTTCACTGGGGTTTTTTGTTTGCCTTCCTCTGGACCAATATACTGTAACTACAAATATAGGATAAAGTATCTGTTGTCTAAATGTAGCATACTGTATGTTGAACTTGATGGACGTATGTCTTTTTTCAACCTCATCTACTATGTAACTGTCTGAAAATTAAAGACACAATCCAAGCGGCACTTAAAATGTAAAAAAAAAAATCTTTTTTTTTTTTTTTTTAAATATGTGCAGCCTTTGATTACCTTTATTGAAAATGAATGACCTAAGCTGCAGATCGATTCGTTCAACTGTGATCAATCAGCAAAAATCCTGCTTCCCAGGGTTCACTAAATGGCTACCTTTCCGTTTCAATCCATCCTTCAGTCAGTGTAACTCAGCAGCTACAAGGGCTGCAGACAGATTTCCTGGGGCCCAGGACTAGAGTTTTGTCCCAGCCCCCTTCTTCCCCCCCGTGTCGGCAGTCTTGCGGTCTTCCCCCTCTCCCATCTAACGCCTCACAACCCCCTCTATTTCCCCCCCTATTCCCATGTATTTCTCTCCCCTCCGTCTCACTCCCTCTTGCTCACTCACCCCCTCTCACTCTCCCCCCTCCATCAATTACCCAACTCTCACTCAATCCCCCGCCTCACATGTATTTCTCTCCCTTGCATCTCACTCTTACTTCCTCTTTTCCTCACTCACTTCCTCCCCTCCTCTCTGCTCGCACTCGCCCCCACCGCACTCGCCCCCACCCTGCATCAATTACCCCACTCTCACTCAATCCCCTCCCCTCCACAATGCCCCCCCCCCCCACAAAATACATACCAAAAAAATTCATCCAAATACATATAACCCCCCCAATACTTATTAAAAAATACCCCCACCCACCCCCAATACACATAAAAATGCACCCCAGTACATAAATAACCCCACTCCCATTACATATAAAAAATAATCCCACCACCCATACACATAAAAATACCCCCACACTTACATTTTCTTGTACTTTGTGGAACGTCAACCTCACCCACTGGAATGTTAATGAGCCAAGAGGACACAAAGAACGTTGTATTCGTAGCTGCATTTAATCTGAACTCCTTCTGTGTACATCTGCGTCGCCCCAAAGGTGGACAGCCTTTGTCGCAGCCGAATGGCAGCCAAAGGGTGTGAGCCATTTGCTGATGTTAAAGCTTCTCTAATTCAATCTGAAACTCAGGACATACTTGAAAAGGTGAGGTAACTCTCAATGTATTACTTCCTGGTAAAACATTTTTATAAATAAATAAATATAAAAATAGTCCCACCCACCCAATACCTAAAAAAAAAAAATACCCCTCCCCAATACATATAAAAATACCCCCCAATACATATAAAAATACCCCACCCACAATACATATAAAATACCCCCACCCACCCCCAATACATATAAAAATACATCATCCCCCACACGTATAAAAATACCCCCAACCCCAATACATATAAAAATACCCTCAGCCCCCAAATATATGCAGCACGCACTGGTCCTCCCTCTCTTGCTGGAGGAAACTGGGCCAAGCTTAATTCCGGTGCGCCGACGTCAGAGAGGCCAGTCGTGCACCAGCTTCGGAAGCTGCAACAGGATGAGGGAGAGGCCCCGCAGCTTGTGGAGAGTCGGGACCCGAGACACTTCTCCCGGCTGTCCCCCTCTGTCGATGGCCCTGGCTACAATGGATTATTTTAGTAAGGTAACATTATCTATTGTTACAGCGAGGGGGAGTGGGTTCCCAGCACTCACTGACAAATAGAAATGAGGATCAATAAAATGGAGGTTATGCCAAAAGATAGTTTAATGAACAAATCTAATATATGAAGCAAACAGTGTAAACTTGGGGTCATGCTACAACCACAAACAGAATATAATTATACCACCAAATACATCCCAGTGATTGGGAAAGGGATAGAACACATGGATGGGAGTGAGGACAAGGAAAACACACAAGAAGGGGGGAGGGAGGGTTGGGGGGGAAACAGGAAAAATAAAGTGGCCCTCATTCTTACTGTATGTCCTCATTTCTATTCATCAGTGAGTGCTCCCTCTCTCTCTTCTAGGGTTGCCAGGTGTCCAGTATTGAACTGGACTGTCCTGTATTTGGATACTCTGTCCAGTAAAAAATGAGAGGTACTGTAATACTGGACATGTATGTGTCCGGAATTTCCCTCCCCGGACATGGTGACCTGACGCACCTTTCACCATTGAGTCCAGTATTTTTGGAGAAGCCACCTGGCAACCCTACTCTCTTCCATTTACATTGTGGAGGGAATAGGGTCCTCCCTGCACCCTGCACACTTCTTTTTGATTTCGAATTTGTGTGCTGTCTATCTCTATTGTTTTTACATTATCTATTGTTACAGTTTGCAGCTCAAACTGCTGGGGATATTGGCAACAAATGATCACAAACAGCAAAGATCTTGCACTGCTTTGGAGGTGAGCTAAAACCTGCTATAGAAATCAAAGGATGCTCGGTATATTAAAACTTATAAAAAATGCATTAAGAGTTGAATAATAAAAAATAAAATAATGCAGTAAGTGTTATCTAATACTACAGAATTGATTTATTAAAAATAACAGACATGTAGAATATTGTTTGGATTTTCTCTTAAAGTTCTGTAATCTAAAACAAGCTACACTGAGTATGAACTTGCAAGCACTTCCATTTATCTAAAACCCATTTAAGTGTAAACTAGAAGAATAGCCTCAGTCCTCACATTAAATCCAGCTCATCATTTCCATTTCACTGTGAGAAATATAGTCCTGTTGGTCATTTCTCTGTGAGAGAGACTGGCAGAACCAGGCACATATTTTACTTGCCAGCAAAGGAAAAGTTCCTGAATCACAATGGAAGCCATATTAAAGTCCAGCAAAGAAAAAAAGGGAAACCTGCTGGAGGCTTTCACATGAAATGACATAGTCAATATATCTAGCAACTTGGAGAAGTGTACTTTACTTTGCAGGTTGTGTTACCTTTTAGTGGACCAACAAGATAATTATTTATAGTGTAGATGAAATTGTAGTGTACCAACATTCCCAAACCTCATTAGGCTAAAAAAAGGTAAAAGTGAAGGCCACATCTAAAATAAATGTTTTTCTTTTAAGCCATTTAAGAGGATACAAGTCTTTAGAGGTGCCTGGCATCCTCACATAATGGGGTATGTTCATGAGAAATAAAGTACATTTTTCCCATAAATAAAAAGCATAAAAGTATTTTTTTGCTGACAATGTATGAAATGCTCTGTCTAGATACATACATACATACATACATACATACATACATACATACATACATACATACACATATATATATATATATATATATATATATATATATATATATATATATATATATACATATATATATATATATATATATATATTATATTTTGGCACCTGAGGCTTTGAAGCTTACCCAATGTTGCAGGGAGGGCTGACACTGGAATGTAAACCAGCCTCAACTGCCCCTGTAACGAGTAGGAAGGCATGGCAAGAGTTAAAGGCAGCTCCAGTTGCTTGAGACACACGCTACCATTACCGGTCTGTAACACTAAACATGCCCTGCATTATAGTTATGCTGAATACAAACAATCCCCTGCCCAGCTTTGCATTGTGTAAATCACACTTCAACTCACTCACAATATTGGGCGGCTGCCAGGTCTCTTGACTTGAACTCTGCATTTCTCCATCAGGGGTCTTTCCCTAAAATGGATGTCTCAAACACTCCTGGCTATGAGGCAGAAGCTGAGAGAGGGTAGGTTGAGTTGGGCAGTTAATAGAGACATGTCACTGATTTGCTGTCAGTCTCACTGATTGGGATAGCATCTCACTGATTTTTAGTAGGCAATAATCGAGTCTCACTGCTAGCAATCAGCACTATTACCATCAAAAATAAATACTGTATATATTTGGTCCAGGACCTCAAATCTCACTGATTTCACTCTTTGGAAGTTGACAGGTGTAGCAATGTGGTCTCATTTAATATGGAGAGGAAATATGGTGGGGTGAGTTTTGGAAGCCAACTTGTTTTTTTATTGAACTGGGCACTGTCAGTTTCAAGATGTCGGTCCCTGGACTCAATCAACGGACATGTCAGCTAGTCCTGGTCTAACTGATTTGTCGTATCAGTGGTCTCATAGACTGGGGCAGAAGAGCTTAGTGTTAATGACAGTGTCTCTGAAGTGTGTGTGTGAACCTAATTTGAATCCCTGTGTCGGCTCTCTTGTGACCTTGCGCAAGTCACTATCAATCTCCCTGTGCCCCAGGCATCGTTCAGTTGGAAGCTCCTTAAACTCTGTGTTCATCCTGTTTTCACGAGAGCCTGGTATTCAGTGATTTCATAACGTGAGCAGAACATCTGTGATTGTTTTAGTTCTTGGAACTGGGAGGCTGGAAGCTGCATGGAGAGAAATGCCAAGCCCTGTCTGCTCAGCTTGTCATCATTAATCTATACCTAGTCTTCTCCTATTGGACTTGTCAGAGAGTAATCGTCCGCAGTATTTCCCATCACCCCCAAAGCGTGAAGACCTGTTTTTGTCTGCATGTCATACCCCACAGGATTTGTCCCATACTCAACTCATGAGCTTCACTATGACAAAAACCATACTACAAGTCCAAATGGGTCTTTCTCTAGCCTCCAAGGTAAAGGGTATTGGAAACATAAGTTGCAGTCCTGTGCTTGATTACAAGGAGGCAAACATAGACACGTTATAGCAAATAGGAACAACCTGCCTCACCCAGTTTACCTATTGTACTGCCTGCTGTAAAACCTCAGACCCTATTAGATACTTTGGGTTCTTTCTGTTATAATTAAGTTAACCCTATGTCTATCCCAAGCAGTTTTGAATGACTTTACAGTATTATCCTCTGCCACGTCTGTTGGGAGGATCTTCCATGAATCCACCACTCTTTCTGTGAAGACGGACTTCCTCACGTCCCCCCCCCCCCCCCCAACTTGTAATAACCTATCATGTAGAGGAAAAGGAGAAATATCATTTAACCCTTGTATTCCCAGGGTGGAACTGCAATGCATTGACACAACTTGAGGTTAAAACTATTTATTGGTAAGAACACTGTCATTCAAGTGGGTGATGGGCAAATCACCTTTATCTCCCTGGGCTGCAGGCAGCAAAATCAGATTATAAGATCTTGAGTGCAGGGACTCATTCTACCTGCAAAACTCTATGGGGGCTATGCACTAAGCAGTGATAACTGCTTTTAAGTGAGATAAATGGCTTTTAAGACCGATACTGCCTGTTGCTCGATTCACTAAGCAGTGATAACAGTGCTTTATCGGCCTTAAAAGGTATTTTTTTACCCAAAAAAAACTTGGGAAAAAAACTCGTCCGATCAGGCAAAAAACGGCAAACGTGCCGTTTTTTGCCAGTCAGTGCGATTCCCTAAGCAGTGATAAGTGAATCGTACTTTAAAGCTCACCACTTCTTTTCACCAGCTATAGGCTGGTGCAAAAGAGATGGAGCCATGAATAAAATCATTGTTTACGTTTGTTTCACCACAGGATTAATACAAGATGCCGGCGGGTGTCCCCGGGTGGTTCCCTCAGGTGTCCGGGGGTCCTCGAGTGGTCCCTATGAGTGTCCGGCGGTCCTCAGGTGGTCCCCGCGGGTGCCCATGGGCCCTCGGGTTGTCCCTGCGGGTGTTCGGGGGTGTCTGCTGGCCTGCGGTACCAATCGTGTGCCCAAAAATACATAACAGCCAATACTTTTAACTAAATACCCCCCCCCCCCCTTTCCCCTAACACATACAGTACATTAATGGTCAACATTACTATTATCCAGATATGGATAATAGTGCCTTTGTCCATTAAAAATAAAACATTAACAAGCAGAAAGAAAATAAATAAAACTTGTACTCACCCCTGCCAGGCTGCCGCGATGAAGGCCGTCCTCATCCTCGTCACCATCTATGTCCTCCATTGCCACAAACAATGCAATCAAAAATACAATCTAATGTCCCCTAATCCCTTAATCAGTTTAGCGGTTAATAACCGCTAGAGTAATTAAGGTGTTAACCCACAATACCCCACTACCCACCCTGGAGGCCTAGCCACCGTCCCCGGGCAACTACCACCACCCTCCACCCATTCATTGGTACAGTGGGTACTTCATGCCCATATAATATGGGCCTGATTTACCACTATAGCAATAAATGGTGAATTAAACAAAAAACACGCCCAAAATAAAACACATTACATAGCCAACTGAACACATGACAAATGCCAATAAAACAATTGATTGGCACAGTGGGTACAATATACATATAATATGGGCTTGATTTAACAATATGCCAGTCAATGGTTAATCTAAAAAAAAACAACCACAAACAATATTCAATGTAATCCAAACAATCACCAAATAAAAAACAATAAGAAAGTAAACACAGCTACATTACCACCATTCAATTAATCAAATACCAATTAAACACCAGAATTAACAATTAAAAACACCAAAACAAAACCATCACAAATAAAAGAAAGCTCCAAATAAACACCATCAGTCAAAGTAAAATTAGCCAAAATAATCCACTATTAAAAATCAAATACCAAAGAAACCCCTGAAATAATCCATAGAAAACACCACCAAAAATGCCAGCATACAAATTCAAAACACAAAATAAATAGCATTAAAAAGAAAATACAAAGTACCAAAATACATTTAAAATACATAAAAGCAAGCATTTGCCAAAACAACCATTGCTTGTCAATGTATGTATGTATGTATAGCCCTAAAGGCTCATATATATATACATTTGCAATCAATGGGCAATTCAAAAAAATAGAGAATGAGAATAATTGCCCCCAATAAAGCTGCTATTGGGCCTTAACCCCTTCATTGCCTTAGGGGATAGCTGCTATGGTAATGAAGCTGCTTTAATGTTTTTTTATTAATAGTTTGCGGGAGCAGGGGGTCTCCTGAGCTGAACCACTTTGATTTCTGGCTCAGGGATCCCCTGCTTTCCGAGTTACAGGCCCCGGTATGGGGCATCGGAGGCCAGTTTCGCCGCCATTTTGAAAGCGTCCGCGCTATATGACGCAGGACATTTAAATAATGAAGATACCGGCACCCCATATCTGGGCCTGTAACTAGGGAAGCAGAGAGTCCCCGAGGCTGAAATCAATGCGGTTCATCTCGGGAGAACCCCTGCTCCCATACACTATAAATAAAAATTACATTAATGCAGCTTCATTACCATAGCGGCTAGCCGCTACAGTAATTAATTATTATTTATTGGTATGTGTGTTTTGATACTAGTGTACATGTGCAGGTGGTCTCCTGAGCTGAACCACATTGGTTTCAGCCTCGGGGACCCCCTACTTCATGAGATACAGGCCCCGTTATGGGGGCAAAAAGAGCGCAAAAGCTCACTGCTTAGTGAATCGCCCCCTATGTACTGCGCTGCATACACTGTCAACGCTATTTAAGAAAATATCATTATTATTACAGTTTTGTTCCACTTGCGCCAAGGACATTTTTTGAGACAAGTCATAGGTAGAATTAAGGCAGGAGAGTGTTAACGCAATATTATAATGAGTCAAATAAACCTACCAAATTTAGGAAGCGTTAACCTTTGCTTCTAAGAGATTTACATGACAAAAGAAACAAGATTTTCTACATTAGCCACTGATGCAAATTAAAATATTTGTAATGTATTGCAGACCCCTCTGGCAGCAAATGGGGCTAAGGAAATGCAGAGCCTGCAACCCATTCAAGGATCTCTATCCGTTTGCACTTATTTTGAACCAGGTTGCCTACCCTGCATTGTGAACAATAAGGTGTTATTGTAGGTTAAGAAGTGTAAAAAACTATCCAAACCTGACCCTCTACATACAAAAACCAAGAAGTACTGTAGCTGTAAAAACAATGCTAATTCCTATATCGGTGATCCATCTACAGTAA